>NW_021940711.1:2616324-2656324 GCF_001715985.3 Manacus vitellinus
AACAGCCCCAGCTCCCTCAGCCTCTCCTCACAGCACTTGTGCTCCAGTCCCTTCCCCAGCCTCACTGCTCTTCTCTGGACCTACTCTAGCACTACAAAGTTTGCTATTAAAGTTCAGAAATCTACAGGGCTGAGCTCTGTGACGTGAAGGTAGTATAGCAAGGAGTTTTTGTAGCTAATTTTGCTATTTCAATTGTTAGACTTTTTATGAGTCTACTACAGACTCCAGCCCCAAACCCACATCTTTACAAAAATGACAATGAGTATTTCGCTAACCATGGACAAACACATGTTGTCAATTGTCCATCAAGTCCTCATCAAGTCAAGCTGTAAGCTTTAAGAATTCAATGTATTTAGTATGCAGGGCTCATATTAATTTATCATAGACAAAAAAAAATACTTAATGAATAAAGTTTTCATGAGTGGACCAAAAAAAAGCCTTTTTTTTTTTTTTTTGCTTTCTTTTCAGAATAATGACTAAGTACTTATCTTCTTTTTCTGCTGGTTTAAATTGTCTATGATGACACTAATAAAAAGGTTCAAGGTAAAAAATAATCCAAAGATGATAAAGATGACAAAGTAAAGATACGTGTACAGATTGTTTTCATACTTAGGCTAATCCAAAACCTGCAAAAAAAAGGCATAGAAACTAAACCTTAGTTTAACAGTGAACACAAAATATATGCTGGATAAAATTTAGGGCTCTATCACTCTGATCTTTGCTTCTTACAGTCAAGTTCTGATATATCCATTTCACTGACTTTCAATCTATTAAGTTACGTTCTTGAAAAAGAACTTTGCTATCAAACTTGATATTTCATTTTGAAAAATGTAACTGGCCTGTATGAATGTGGAATAAATACTGAAGACAGCAAGTTGTGGTAGCTGTGGTATTCCACAAATCAAGCACATCAACTATCAAAACTTTTTACTATATATGCATTTCAGCAAACAAAGAAATTAATGTTCATTGGCTACAATTTACTTAGTTCTCTTATTAATTGATATTCTATCTTCTTTCTATTAGTTAATGACTCTCTCGTTTCTTGTGCCAATTAGTCTGCATGCTCAGTCTTTCTCTTTTGGGTCGGTGGTCATGATCTCCCCCTTCCAGAAGTACCTTTTACCCAGTCAGAGCTGATTTCAGCACAGTTGCTGGGATGGTTTTATTAGTTTCTTCCTTATCTTGGGGGTTCTGCCAGATTTCCCTGTGGCCTGTAAATTCTGCATTTTTTGTGTCCACTGTCGCTGGTACATCCTTCTTCCCAAGCCTTGTTAGCCTCCCCTTAGGTCATTGAAACATGTCAAACCCTAAACCTTAACAAGGCAACAATTACTACCAACAAGTAATTTGTTTTTCTGACACCTGGACATCACTTAGAGCTCGTTAGCTGCTCTCCGTTTCACCAATTATGTCCCCCTCCTTCTTGTTGATTAGATTTGAAAGTATACAAACATCCAACATTAAAGAACATCCTTTCTGAAGAAAATTTTATATATTACACATTTTGCAACAAGACCATGATACTAAGTGCCACAAACAGTCTTTCCTTAAACACCTCCAGGGACAGTGACCCCACCATCTCCCTGGACAGCTTATTCCAATGCTTAATAATCCATTCTGTGAAAAAATTCTTCCTACTGTCTTCTATAATTGAGGCGTCATTCAAATGAAGACGCAAGAAAGTAGTTTTAAAAATTATATAGAAAAAACAAAGCTTGAGGGTCATCACTTGAAGAAGACATTTCAGTTGGGTTACTGAAGTTCCTTAATTTTCTCTCTATTTTGAGAGGAGGAGACTGAGGGGAGACCTCATAGTAGTCTACAGCTTCCTCATGAGGGGACAGGACTCAAGGAAACAGCATGAAGCTCAGTCACAGGAGGCTTAGGTTAGATATCAAGAAAAGGTTCTTCACTGAGAGGGTGGTTGAGCACTGGAACAGGCTCCCCAGGGAGGTAGTCACAGCATCAAACCTGTCTGAGTTCAAGCAGCTTTTGGACAACACTCTCAGGCACATGGTGGGATTCTTGGCTGTCCTGCACAGGGCCAGGAGTTGGACTTGATGATCCTGATGGGTCCCTTCCAGCATATCCTATGATTCTGTGACTATGATATTTATTTTACAAAGGCTGAATCTGCAACAGTGCTCGATATGTAGCACTCAAGTGGAGGTACCAAGTGTTTGTTAGTATATAATTGCTGTTTGACAGAATGATCATCAGCATTATTATAATCTTTGCAGCTTTTGATCATTTCTAGAGGGGTGGAGCCAAGGGTCAGATTGTAGTCTCATTTTTACAGTGCAGATTCAGTGGTGTTTGTTGAATATAAAAACAAAGAGATTTGAATTGATCTGTAACAAAAAAGAAAAGAGGGGTATGTAGAATTCAAGAAGGAAACCTGAAAGTCTGAATTTCCTTGGCTGGATTACAATCTCTGATCTCTCATCTGTACTTGTATATCAATCCCATGTAGCATAATTTTCCCTTTTACCCTCCTGGCTCTCAAAGCTAACAAAGAAGGCTTTTAAGTGTGGTAATTGAACAGATTAGGCTTGCTTAGTAATAGGCAAATCCAGAGGGACATGAAAAACCTAAATATGGAAACTAGTTTTAAATAAGACCAGAATTCCAGTTTGAAAAAGGATCTAAGAGCTACTAAGTCAGACTTCTTCACAAATTCTGTGCTGTGCCTTGTTTTTAAATTCTATATCCATTCAGAATTACTTCTGCAGGTATGACAAGACACCACCAATTCTGCAAACACTCTTTAGTCGTGTAAACTAAGTGCTTCTTGTGGATTTTTTCATTACATAGTGAGTCAGTACTAGTTATCGAATTAGTCAGTGCAAAATCCTGGCAAAGTGCTGCATACCTTTAGCTCAGAGAAGAAATCTAGTCAGGTCAGATGCTTATGCTGCCAAAGTAGGATGTGATCCCATAAGAGAAACAGAAGTGACACAGAATGATAAAACACACTTCTCCTCTACCCTTGCTTAAGCAGCCAAGGGCAGAAATAGATTTAACAGCCGCTGCTCTGTCAGTGGTGCCCAGGCTGATAGCAGCAAAGGCAGAAACAGCAGCTTCTTTGTGTTTTACTGAAATTCTCCTCGTCCCCCTCCCTCCACCCCCGAAGGGGCACAGGGTCACTGATTGCATAGTCTTTGCTCCATTGCACACTCTCAGCTATTGTTCAGTCCGCTCAGAGAGCAACAGACTGAATGTGCGGCACAGCTTTGTAACCGAGCCTTCTTTTTTATTGTTGTGTGAATTAAGGATTCTCAATAAATGTAAAGCACCTGTTCATTTGGGTTGGTGTAGATGACACGTTGGGGGAAGGCTGTATGAAATCCTGCAGCAGAAGTGTATGACTTACACCAAGTACCTCTTGAAATATGATCATCTTTGTTACAATCTCCTAATCCTTGTAAAGGGATTTGCATGGTACAGAAGATTTACAATGTAATGGATTACTATTTCATAATCTGGGCCAAGGGGAAGAAACTTCAAATACTCACAATTTTTTTTACTGCATTTCAAACTTTTTTTCCATTCTGGAAACACAACACTGGGGAGATTGTTAGAGGGTGTCTGCACACAAAATATGGTATCAACATATCACTTGTGGGCTTTGTCTCATCTGGATTTCCAAGCATGTGTAATTTTATTCTCTACCTGCGTCACTTTTTTTAGTGGCCACAGTGCTTGTCATTATCCAAAAGCAAAGAAAGTTTGTTAATAGAAACTGTGTAGGAAATGAACAAAATATTTTTTAACAAACTGTTATTAAGTGGGCATGACTTTTCCCTGTGTAAAATGTATTAGAAAAAAAGAGAGAGCAAATGTTTAAAAAATAATATTAAAAAAACAAATCACTTCTTATTTGTGTGGTCAGAGTTATATTTTTTTTCAATTTTAACCACTCAATGTTGCCAAAAGAAAACTGCACAGAACCATGAAACTCAAAACTGAAGACAATTTTTCAAAAGTATTTTCTATCTGCAAAGTCCAAACTGTCTGGAATTTTACACTACATTCCTTGGATATTAAAGTCAGCCTGCTACATGTAGGTACCAAGAATGACACTCCCAAAAGCATAGAGTGTGAGCACAAATACCCTCATGCTCAGTCCTCCCTGCCCAGTTTGTTGCATTTTGTGTTTATTTACTGATGCAAACTCCTTGTAGCCAGTGGTCTAAAAGCAGATAGTAGCTTTTTCATTTAGCCTTTAACATGTGTAACAGTGAACAGGTTCTTCCCAACATCCCACAGCAATGAAAAGCACAGCTCCAACAGCCTTAGGTGCCACAGAAAGAGGTACAGAAACCTCACATTTTGCAGAAGGGCATCACTGCAAGTAAAAACTTCATTAATGCCCATGAGCTCTTGATGCCTTTATTGCCCTCGCAGCCAAAGGGTGAATTTAGACTCTGTTAAAACCATAAAAGCTTGGAAAGATTTAAATTAAGCATAAATCAGAAAATTTGAGTGCCAGTTTGTATACAGAGGGAATGAGCTGTAGTCAAAAAGAATTTTTTATTCCTATCATCAGGAATATCTAGTAGTATTGAAAGCAGAATTGCTAATCAGAATTTGTATGCTCAGTCAGTTTAAAAGTTTCACAAAATGATGGCTATATTGCTCTCAGTACAGTTCTGAACTAAGATAACTGACAGATATTTTTTATCTGGAGAAAGCCCAGCAGACCCTATGTAGGGCTCACCCTGAAAGCAGGGTTAGGTTTAAGCTTGAGAGAGAAACTAAGTCTGGGATCTGGAGCTGAAGTGGGGCTGTGAAGGGCTGCTGAAGGAAAGTGGGGGCTGCAAAACAGAACTTTTTCATCTGGGCAGGGGCAGGTTTTGGTTTGTTGAGATTTTTTTGGGGGGGGGGGTGGAGTTGGTTATTTGGTTGGGTAGTTTGGGGGGTTGTTTGTTTGTTTTTTTGTTTTTCTGTTTTACAAAAACTTAGCCTGGAACTAAAGTTATGGCTATGTTACAAGGTATGGAACTCAGTATGTTTTTATGTATTTATACCTCTAGAGAAGTGCATCCATAAAAAGTGCATTGTGGAGCAACTTGAGGAACAGGGGACAGTTTCAGACTAAGATCACTCCAAATAGATAGTATTTAAAGAAATAATCAAAAATAATCAAATACTTAGAAGCTTAGAAAACCACTGATCTTCAGAGTTACTTTCACTGTTGATGTCCAAAGGGTAAATGCAGATAAAAGAACCCATAAGCATCTCAAGGATAAACCAGTGCTACAGAGAAAGCAGCTATAAGTAATTCAATATTTTCTGTCTCATAATACCTGTGTTTCTCTGGGGAAAATGTTTTCTACGAGGGAAAAAAATACCTGAACTTAAAGTATTGTAAAGAAAAACTACAAAAGAAATCTTATGTCCATTTGAAGTACAATGAAGTATTTACCTTAGGCCACGCCTTTACTATGAAAATATATAATCTCCATTCACAGTAAGAAAACAAGTGAGGACAGGTAGGGGTTCTCATCAGCTAACAGGTTGAACTAGTGGAACTATG
Source organism: Manacus vitellinus (assembly GCF_001715985.3). Lineage (NCBI taxonomy): Eukaryota > Metazoa > Chordata > Aves > Passeriformes > Pipridae > Manacus > Manacus vitellinus. Next base: position 2,621,867 of record NW_021940711.1, read on the forward strand.
AGGGCTGTGCATTAAAAACAACCCCCCAAAGGCAACTATTTGGCACTTGGAGTTTTTTTACACTATCTACAAAGATACTTAATGTCACAAGAGTGGACGTTAGGCATTTAGCAAACTCTGAAAGTAAATACTTGGATGAGTTACCTGGAAATCAAAACCCTCCTTGTGAGGGGATGAGCATGTGCAAGGTCAAGTCCATCAGAACTGACTCTGGACTGTGCTCCTGAGCAGTGACTAACCAAAGGCAATGGAAACTTGAAGTGTGCTAGAAAAAAAAAGAAGGAACAGATTATTTGAGCTCAAAATGTAGAAATCGTAAATGAAAGGAGCAGTGGTAGGTGTGTGCATCACTATTTAAGGAGTCTGGTGCTTAGTGCCCACATTTCCAAGGGCTTGATAAGAGCAGAACTGAAATGCAAGCAGAGGAAGAGTGTGAAATGTTGCAGATTACAGGAGAATAGGGACCAATGGAAGCCAGTCATACTTCTCATGTCTATTATGTGTGCTGTGAAAATGATTTACCTTAGATTTACCTTACTAGATCACAGCCCAGCCCAGTATCTCCATTTTGAGAGATGTTACAAAAATACAAGTATTTCTTTATTCAGCTTCACTTTCCCTAAGTTGTTCTTGCCTCAGCAGAATGAGGAACAATATTGATGATCATGGGCAGCAAAAAACAAGTTAGAAGTCAGAGAAAGAGACAATCAGAAAGTAGAATCAGACATGGGACCACATCCATTTATGCTGCTTTTCTTGCAAATTTATTTTGGCTTTTCCAACAAAGATGGAAGGAAATATTCATCATGTTGCATTTGTCAAAAAATAAATTTTGCAGTTACCTGGGATGAATTCAGTTCATTGCTTTCAGCAGAGGATACACTATTTTGCTTTTATTTCTAAATCTAGAAAACCGGAGAGACTTATACAATGATTCTGACAGCACACAGATTTGTAATATTTCAGGAGCTCAAGATCTTGAAGATTCATTGCAACAGTTCAGTGAAATCTTTGTAGAGGAACTTTAAATACAGGATTTTTTCATGTTATTTGTATTGAAAAGACAGTTACTATCTCTTGCTGTATACTTATAGAGAAAACTTCACAGGAGAAGATACATGGCAGCTTGGGAAAATGATTTTCCCTGAGACAATCTGGACACCTCAAAGTCTTTACTCCCAGGGGTGTAAAGAATGCAGGAAGGAGGAAAAAGAATTACTTACCCTCTACAAAAAATGTAAATAAACAATAGCAAAATGTAAATGTACAATCAAGGCATTTTTAGAGCAGGTAAACTAAAATATTATGAATCAAACAAGAAATCATTATACAGCATTAGGCTAGTGTTTCCATTTCTGCACCAGCTTGTTACAGGCTGTCTCAGTCCAGCTTTTTTGTTGACAGATTTTTACCTCATTTTCAGTTCATTTCACTGAAAAAAACCCCTAACGTAAAAATGGAAATATCCTTCAGTAAAACTGCAAATTCTCCTGATAAATATTAATTCCCCCTTCTTTAAAAGGTGCTTGTTTGAGGTATTATGAGTAGTAGCTATGTGTGTTAAATCTCCCATTCTTTGTACCAGCTTCTTTAAAAAAAAATAAATCAGCCAATGAAAAGTGCCTAGACTGACGCTGTCTCCCTCGGTTAATCCAAGGCCAGGAGAGGGATAATTTGATTAAACTGAGACCCTAATTTATTTAGCTTTAGTTCTGGATCAACCTCTTCTTAATAGAGTGCTGTCGTCTCCAATTGTTTGATGAAAATTAAAGTGACATAAATACCATGGGACTTTTTCAATCTGATTAGTCAGCTAACTTGCATCAATACTACCCCAGCCATCAGGCGCTGGCGTCCTTCCTTTCACCAGCCTTACTAACAACTGACAAGTTCTCCTTGAAGCCCGGGCACCCACGCTGCCACTCAGACCCCCACACTTAACCCATCATCCCTCCTCAATGGCTCTTGTTTGACAAGGTGCCCACACCTTTTTCCATTGCTGTTCCTCAGACAAAGCTAAATATTGTTTTATTAGCAATCAATAGCCTGTTAATCCCAAACGATTTCACAAATCCACTGAGCTCTCAAGCTGATTAAAAACGTTTGGGGGTTTTTTTGGTTTTTTTTTTTGGTTTTGTTTTTTTTTTTAAGCTGCTAAATTTCAGATGGTTTTTCACCTCTCCTCCCAGCCCTCGCACTCTGATATGGGACATTGTAGCTGGTAAGCAAAGCCACAAAAGCAAAAAGAGCTCTGTTGTCTTTAATGTTGCCTTTAAGTGGACGTATGCAAATGTCAAAGTTTCACAGTTTAAATATGAGCAAACCTATGCCACCAAACTCTCAGCACATTTAGTAGCTCCTCCACTTTCAATCCATCAGTTTGCAACTTAAGAATACAAGAGCTTCTGAGCCTTCTCCTTTCTTTTTACAGCAATATGGTAAATTCTTGCTTAGTCTGTGGGCAGGGAGACCAAGAAGTGAGAGAGAAGTAAGCTTCTTTGATTTACCATACATAAACAGCTAACAAAGCTGGCTGGTGCACTATTGAACCATCTACCATTCATGTCCAAGTCACAGGCACAGGCTTGGTGGACTGTGATGATACCTATGTTTGCATGTTGGATCACGGGTAGATCTTCTGGGAGGCACAAGGGGAACAGCATTACAAACACCCTTCCTCTTGGATCTACCCATCATACCCACTGTCTGCCTGTCTTGCCTTGGAGACACTGATTAGGAGAGCTGGTGATATAATTAATGATAGTTTACCAATGTGATGCAGCATAAGTCAAGGTCAAGGCAGACAGGCAGTGTGGACAGGCACGCCCTGAGCCTCTGAAGCACCCAGGAGCACAGTGCTGACTCTCAAGACTTGGTGAGCTGGCTTTGCAAGTCTAGGTTTTATTCTTACCCATAATTAATTGTTGCTGTAGGTCTGCTCCCTCTGCAACAACAGGGAAAGAAGGGTTGTGGGCAAGCTGATGCCTCAGCAATGTTGCAAATACCCTGCCTGAAACAAATCTTGAAATGGATGGTCTTGACTCTTCAGTCAACTTAACTCCAGGACAAGTTCTTGTTGCCATTGAAGGACTTGACTAAAAGCAAAAGCAGCCTAACACACATTTTATGCTTTTTGTGCTGGGTTTTAACATACCCAGACTGTGTTTTAAGTAGAAAGGGAAAAGTTATTTCAGCTGATACAGTCCTCTGGGAAGTCTGTTGAAACAAAATGTATATTTCCTAAAGCATCACTTGAGAACAGAGTACGAGTTCTGAAACAGACTGCAGATGTAAAGTCTAAAAGGCAACATTTCAAATCAGTAACTTGCAAAAGTCGACAATTATTGTGAAAATAGCTGCTTGTTAAATAACTACTGTTAAAATAGCTCCAGATTTGGCTGTTCAGTGTCTGTTTCAAATGAGTCTTCCATATAAGCTCGGGTGTTTTGTAAGCTCTTCTGAAACTCTTCTTTCAATAATTTTTTCTGTTAGGATAAATATCTATCCTATCAAAAATATTCATCAAAACACTAGAACATAATGGCAAAAAACCCACTATCTACTTGTAATTTAAAAAAAATTGATATTTTAAATTGCAGACACATTAAATGGAACATGCAAGTTTCTGCCAAGGCAAATAAAGCAGCAACTGTTTGTTACTCTCCCTTTGGCTACTGTGCATGACCCCACTGCATTTGCCAGTGGCTAAAAAGGGCCTCAAAGAATGTTTTTCAGTTTTGTATTTTATGAAGTTATAAATAAAAGTTAACAAAAAAAGTACTAAAATTAATACTCATCCAAGTAAGTACTCACTGTAGTTTAAAATTCCTCTTTAAATCCTCTATTTCTAAGGTGAAGGATGGTAACTTTAGAAAATTATTGTTGATTCAAGTTGTGAACAACTCTGCTGCTCTTGAATTCTAGGATAAAGCAACATGTATTTTGTGTCAAGATAGGGGATTTTTTAACTATATCTGCAGATATATTGTGCAATAGCATTTGCTGTTCGAAGTAGAAAAAAAAGTTTGCTGTTTGTTCATAGACTTATTTTTGTGCAATAACAGCAGAAATGCCATTGATACCTCAATCTCCACCTAGTCATTCTGTAAAGAGTATTTGAACATCTGAAAACACGCGGGGAATGAAACCTGAAACATTGTCCTCGACAGCACAGTAGGAAACACACCATCACCATAAAGAGGTGCCAAAGACTGAAAATCAGGACGAGTTCTTGCTGCACTGTGAACTCTGGGTATGTCCAGACTGCAGCAGTCTCTGCAAGCCAGCTCAGGTGTTGAAAGGAGTTGATACAGATCAGCATGAAACTCCACACTCTTTAATGCACCACGGACACAGAGCTTTTCAGTTCTTGCTCAGAATACTTGACTTTAATGTTTTGCTTTTAATATGTTGGTTTTTATAGGGGAAAAAAATTAATGAAGTTATTCAGGAAAGCAGAAGACACAAATTTGCTGTGTAACCTACATTAATTCTGGGTTACAGCCTTGACTGTATGTCATGACTGCAGTGGCTGCATCTACAAAGCATTTTGTTTTGTTCAAGAACATCTTCAACTAGACCAGTGTGCCCAGAGCCCTGTCCAACCTGACTTTGAATGTTCCCAGGGATGGGGCATCTCAGCCTCTTTGGGCAACTTCTTCCACTGTTTACCACCCTCATCATAAAACATTTCTTTCTTATATCTAGTCTGAATTTACCCTCTTTTAGTTTATAACCATCACCTCCTTTCCTATCACTAGAGGTACCTGTAAAACATCTGTCCCCATCTTTCTTATAAGCCCCCTTTAAATATTGAAAGGCTGAACTTATTGTGCTGCATCTCTGGCTTCTGCTTACTGATCTGCCCCTAAGACATTATGTAAACATAGTATTTTTTGCTGTCAGAATGAGCGAGCTATTATTCCGGTGTTCTTCCCCAGAGGAATAATCCCTGTGAATCATTACAAGTGGTCACAATTCAGAATAATTCCTCTAAAGTTTCGCTGGTGCCAGGGGTCACCTGCCTCTGCAAACTGAGTGTTAGTGATGCCTGTGCACTTGTACAAAATTGAGGTCACCCAGCTTGTTTATTGGGACTCTTTGTCTGGCAGCCAAATCCTACAGCTGGAAGCTGAGGCAGATGCTCAGCAGCTGTTGTCCAAGTTACATGTGCAGGAAGGAGATTTACTGTTTTGCTCAAGTTCTCCAAAGCAATGGTTCATTTCTCTGGCAACATTCAGGGCACACTGGAGACAGCAGTTATACAGTTTTGCTTTTAATTGATCAGGAAATTTTGTTTCTTAACCATGGGTTTGGGTAGTAATAACTTGGTTTATTTAATGACCATATCATCTGCATGCTGAAGTGTTGTTTTCTGAACTGAATAACATGACACTCAGAGAAGCGTGAGATCAAATCTAAATCCAGATCCAGGGTAGAATCTGAGTCAACAGTGAACTGTCAAACAATTTCATCTGGATGTACAGTAATTCAATAAAATTAAGATTAAGTCTCAGTGGTTTATTTTGACTTTCAGCTTCCGTTCTTAGAAATACCTGACAGTAAATGATTCTTCTATTAATATTATTTTCCCTTTTGTTCCCTAGAAAAAAATCTGTGATAGCAAAAACATGAAAGATTCTGTCTTCAAAAACCCTCAAAAAATGAGAATTACCAGTTTTGTGTTTCCATTACAGTAAGCTTGCTGCAACACTACTGAACTAATACTTTGCTATGTTATCCCAAATCTGTCTTCCTGAGGAGCTGTCCTGATTATCTCTTATCAGCAACAGTGGATAAAGTTGTCTTTGGTCTTCTGTTTCCTGCTTTCCTTGCAGCTTGCTTTATTTCTATTCTGCTAGGTACAGGGCTCTCTGCTTGCCTTCTAGGAACCAACTCATTTTGAAGAGACATTACCAAAACACACCAGCAAATCAGGGTGGGGAAAGCTTTACTCAATATGTGGCTTGAGCTCCTTAAATGAGAAAGTGCACCACCCTTCAGTGAACTCCTAATTTGTATAAAGCACCAGAGGACACTCTATAACAAGCAACAACTTTTATAGAATCATAGAATGCTTTGGGTAGGAAAGGACTTCGATGCTCATCTCGTCCCAACCCCCCTGCCATGGGCAAAGCCCCACACAGCGTGGCCTTCCAGGGCCCTTCCAGGGATGAGGAAGCTACAGCTTCCCTGGGAAACCTGTGCCCATGGAACTTTCTATATATTTACATGTATTTTCCCATTCTCCCTAATTACTCTCACAGACCACTATGGCTCCTTTTAAGTGCACCGATTCTCATTTTAAAAAGGAGTTGCTCTTCTTATTCCTAGGCTTTCATGAAAAGATTGCTCTAGTCTTTGTTTTTCTAATAATCAGGAACCCTTCTTTTCTACTTTCCAGAAATTTCCATGTTGCTGAGTTGCTGCCACCCAGCATTTGGGGTGGTGAGAAGGAATAACTGGGTGACCTCACATATGCATTAGAAGCTTCTAATGACAACTGCATGTGTTGTCAGTGATGGCTTTGGAATCTAAACAGCTATAAAATGGTCAAAATTCCTGAAGTCTTTACAAAAGGCTTCACTGGAGTCTGAACTCACTGCCTGTAAAAGCAGAGCATCCTGCAAAGCTTCAAAAATATTTTAGCAAGGAATGCATAGTTGGAAAAACACTCCAAATGGTTTGGACTTTCCACTTTTTCTGTATGTTCTGGGTGAAACCGAGAGCAGATTCTGCTCTAAGCAGGCAAAATGACTTTGGTGCTGTGCTCTTCTAAGTAGGTGGGCACGGGAATAATTTTGTTCCTTTTGTTCCACATTCGTGGCACTAAACGAGAGGCTTTCTCTGTACCAGGGATGCTCCACCAAACTTCTTCCTTTTCGACTGTGAACGCAGGAGGGCAGTGCAGTTCCAATTTGGATTCAAAGATCTCTGGAGCAGCTGGTCTTAAGGAAAGCTCAGCCCAAGTCCAAGTAAAGCCTCCAATTCCAGTTAAAGGAGTTTCTACTCTTTCCTTCATTACTACATTTGGCAACCCAGCTGTAGCCAGACTTTTTAAAATAATTGCATCTTCCCCAACCTCTGCATGTGCAGCAAATATACATACTGCCAAAGAAAGGCAAAAACAAAAGAAGAAAAAGAAGGAGAGAAAGGAAGGCAATGGAGGAGAAAAAGTGGGAAGAAAGGAGGGGAGGGAGGAAGAAAGGGAGAGAAAGGGAGGAAGGAAAAAAGAGGGGGAAGGGGGGATTTTGAGATGGGGTTTGAGATTAAAATAAAATAAATAGAGTTGCTGTTGCATTTATCTATACCACACATAAACAAGCTGCTGGACTCAAAGACATCAAAAAAAGTCAAGTCAGGATGGCAACTCATGTACAGTTCTAAATATACCTTAGAAATTGTACTTGCAGTATAAACAGTAGCTGCATGATTTTAAAAAGTGTGAAATAGGTAAAGGAAATTTAAAAAAATTTTTTCCTGGTAGCTCTGGCAGATTTCATCTGATCCCTGCTGATGGGTCACAGCCTCCTCATTCAAATTCCCTCTGTAAAATGTATTTCCACTGTCACATTCTTTTACTGTATTCATTTCAGAGTGGCTCTTCCAACCAGATTGCCTGCTAAATGACTAGTAAAAACAAAATAGTCACTGAAGTAAATGAGTAGTTTGGGGAAATAAAGATTATTCAGTGAAATAATTTGGGTTTTTAAACACTTTTTTCCCCCCAGCACATTGACACAAAGTCAACTCTTTTGCATGAACAAATGTCTGTTCTTAGCAGGACACTGACTTTAACCAGGCCCTTCCCTTGTGCAGAACCTCGAGTTTGGATCCCATCACATACCACAGTGCTAAGAAACATTTACAACATGGGCTGCATGAGATGGGTGATGTTTTACCTGCAGGACCACACCCCATGCCCAGCATACACTGGCATTACACAGGATCTCACAGAATCTGGAGTAGCCACATCAGCAGAGAAGATTTTGTGCTGAAACAGTTCTTGAGCAGGAGATTTCAATTCTGTGGGTCATGCATTTGTGGCATTTCCTAGTCTTTTTCTGTTTGATCCTTTTGACAAGTGATTTTGTTTCCTTAGGAATATATATACTCATAGAGAGATATACAGATATTGGAGAAATTGAGTATATCTGCAACCATTACTTTATTCTGTTGTTTTATGAGCATTTCTAGTTGACATTTTGGTGAGTTAAATAAAAATAGCAGAAGATATACTAGTAGAATAATCACCTTCACAAACACCTCATAAGATATATAATATTTACAACAACAAGCAACAAACAACAACAACAACAATAATAATAATGATGATGATAATAATAATAATAAGCTTGTTTCTGACAAAAGAGGACGTACCCTGCTTCTGTTTCTGGTTTCACAGTCCTACCACACACTGACACATTCCCATAGGAATGAAAACCTAATTTATCTGAAAACTAAACCTGCAAAGAATGGATCAGCCAGGTTGGTATCTGTGCTGTCTCAACACGTGGCTAAAAACATCCTGGTAAAGGAGGAGAGGTGGGATGGTGCTGCTAAGGGCAGGAAGGGAGGAAGGCAGGGAGGGAACTGCATTTATGAGCAGCATCTTCAATTTTGCCTGGTATAAACCTGAGACCAACTTCCACCGAGTTCAAGGGAGTCACAGCACTCTGAGGGCCTTTCACTGGGGCCACTTTCTTATAAAGTCTTTCAAAAAAAACTCTAGATCCACTAAAAAAATCAGATTGAAGATATCGAGGTAATAACACAGTGTTTATTCCTTCTTCTGAAAGCATTATTTTCTAGTGAAGGTGTATGTGGCATTAAATAAAGAAAGAAATGGCTAAAAGTGAAGTGGTAAAAGAAAGGAATCACAGGAAAATCAATAGCCTCGGGGAAAAAAAATAAAAAGGAAAGATGGTTGATACTGAGAAGATTGACTTCAAAAATAAATACTTTAAGAAACTGAAAAGCATTTATGAAGCCAGTACTTACTGGAACTCAGTTGCACTGGTATAAAAATATGGAACAGCTCCCTCTGCCTTTCCTTTTGTAACTGTCCTGTCACGTGCAAAGCTGACAAAATAATCAAAGCAGTCACTGGAAAATCAGAAATAAATTTTGGAAAGAAAGGAAGAATTTTGAAAGAGTGAAACTTTCTTTCTTTGAAGAAAGAAACTAGAATTCTGAAAGACTGACATTCTTCAGTGAAATGCTAGAATTTTTTAATCTGCATTCCTATCAATAGTGTTACTCACCACTGCAATATATACTGCTAATTAATATTCTCTATGTAGCCACTTATGCAGCCAATACCATTTCAATAAAGAAGTTCTAGCCTATCAAATCTATGATTGGTTTTGAACTTGGACTAAAACCATAGTATCAAAGTGAAAAATGATACAAGAACTTAGACACAGTGAAAAGCATTCAGCAAAACATTAGAAATTCAGTGACATCAGTATTGTATTTTTCAGTAAATCAAGTTATTTTGTTTTCTCAGAGAAAAATAATGATGTCTGAAATGCCTGATTTTTTTTTGTTTCCCACTCCGCCCCCCCAGATAGCAAGTATAAAAGTAAAGAAACTTTTATCAACTTCACACAAAATCTTCATTAACATTGGTGTCAACTGCAATTCTCTACTAAAGGATTTTCTATTCTTCCATAGTAATACATGGTGAAAAAATAACATTTTCACTATTATTGGGTTGGTTTTGGAAAACATGAGAGATGGCAGGGTGGCAAGACTAGATTTTGGGCTGGATCATCCTTAGGTAGTATCTACTTTTATTGTGACTACTTTTGTTACCACTTATTCATGGATTTAGATAGCAGAAATCTCATGTGCATGCAATGAGCAACCAGTTATTGCAAATAATTTTACTAAACTATAGTATTTGAGCTTTTACAGAGTGGCTACAATAATTCATACTTTTGCAGTTTTTTGGGGGACTTTTTTTCATTCTGTTAAAGTAATGATAACATTTTTAATTGTTAATCAGATTTGGAGAGGGAGTTGTTCTTTTTTCTGTAAAAGAAATGTGAAAATTAATCTTTCTCTCCTTCTCTGTTTTACTGGCCTAATTCTGATTTCATTTTTAATCTCTGTGAAACCTCTACTGATGCATAAGGACACATCAGAAAAAAAAACAACTTGTAGATCCTCTTATTATAAAGCACCCTTAGAAGCAGATTTATTCAAAATGACAGGATGGTGTATTTCTTTTGGTATTTCAGGCAGAGCATTCCTGAAACATCCTTGGCCTCCCACCATCTTCAGGAAGCCAGCTGGACAAATGGGAAGGTTAGCAAATAATAAATATCAAGAATATTAGAATAATGAGATCATTGCCTGGCAGACAAACTATTTTGAAAACTAAGATCCCAGCTACATCTCCTGCACAGCCAGAGGATATAACTGAGATAAAGGGATGACCGTACAGAAATATGCCCCCAAATCCTATAATCCATTTCTCCATAACTATTTCCAACCATCAGAATGTACAAACAAACAAACAAAGCAATCTGACCTTAGCAGAAAAGATAAAGTGAACTGCAAACAACTCTCAAATTCCGTCCTCCCTCATCAAACATGCTCAAAATGCCCTCTGCAGCCCATGCTGAGAGGAGAGGAAAACCTAGCCAGCCAGCTCTGCAAAAACACCCTGGGGACCACGAAAAACCTCAACAGCGGGATGAAAGAAGGTGCCATATCAATTCCATTTCCATTCATCATTGTTAAGCTTCGAGTTTAAGGAAGTTTCATTGCCCATAAATACTCGGATCATAAGCAGCTGCACATGATATCATTCAGAGCCTGGTTGCATAACCCGCATTTCCCCCGAGCTTTGTCCCTAAGCTGCAGCCTGACAGGCATCAGCCAGACCCAACTTGTTGTTTTAAAAAAGCTTGGGCAGCGTTTTTACGTTTAGCAGCTGAACCAAACGTCACAAAAGCAGCTGAAAAGAATTGGTAAAAGGTTAGGATAGATCGACTGTTTCCAAATTGGAATACTAATGATGATCCTTAATGAAGCCTGACAGTACAATCTGTTTCTTATTGTTCCCTAAGTGCTGGCTGCTGATCATATTCACTGGTTTTAGGTGACGGGGACAGACAGGGACAAATGGGCCCCACTGGTGAGCAGGACTGTGCACAGCTGATCTTTCAACAAGGATTAAATTCGTTAAAATGATTCTCCCATCAGAAGAATCAATCTTTTGATTTGTTATCATCGTAGTGGTTATTAATTTTGAATGATGTCTAATTGGTGTCACTACTGTTTGGGTCAGCTAGCTTAGTAATCTTCTTAGAAAGCAGTAAAGAATACATAATTTTAGTAGCTTCAGGGAGCAGGGGAGTTGAAGGAGGGAAAAAATACCCAACTTGATTTAATACCTCTCAATAATGTCAAAGAACAATGGAGAAAGTAAGCAAAATACCTGCCAGACCCAACTGGTGAAAACTGACTTTATTAATTCCACCACTTTTAATAAAAAATTTGTTTCTCATAAGGCACTTTCTCTCATAAGGCACTTTCTCATAGGGATAGTCTTAAATAAATGTTTTATTATAACACTGATAATAAACATAATTGGAAATACTTCATTTTCTGGGCAAAGACCATATGCTCAGGGCTGGAGAGGACTCAGGGGGAAGCCCAGACTGATCAAGCAGGTCATTACTAGACTTCAAGGTAGAACTGGCACAGGTTGTATGGCCTTAGCTCCACAAACAATATCTCACAGTGCTTCTCACAACCAGTCTTTTGAAACCAATGTCAACGACCACAGAATTAGGACTGAGAGGATCTGGTCTGCTACTCAAATTTTTAAGGTATTTAAGCACCAATGGGAGTCTAGAAGAGGTCATGGAAGCACCTGTATGTCGAGCAAGGTTGTTCATCTGCCTGGGTTTGCTGTTTGGGCTGCGTGTCTTACCTCGACAGCCAAGTGCTCCAGTAATGCCTAAACCATCCCTGCAACGTGGATGTGGGGTTCCTTGTGTGTTGTTTAGATTCAAGCAACAGAATAAGAGAAAGGCCACTTTCTGTGCCTTAGAACAACAGAGACCTTAATGAGATGAGGACAAAGCTGCCCCTGACAGAGCTGGGATATGACAGATTATTTCCTCCTGTTCACTCTTGAAACAAATATATGGCTGCCACGGATAATCTGAAGGAGAGCTAAAACCTGAATCTTGGATATTCAAACAGCTAAAGCCCCAGAGACTTCCATTGAAGCAAGTGAGATCCAAATCTCTCTCAGAGGAGAACAGGGAAATAATTCTTGGTTTATGTTAATTTGTCTTCTACACACAGGAAAATGTTTCTCTCTTACCTATCTATCATCGTAAATACACAACAGTGGCAACATGACTTTGTGAATGGAGCAGTTCATGTGGGAAGGCACCTCTTTCCTCAGTGTAACAGGTGTTTAGATGATATACACCCATATAATCTAACACATTTTGGGGCTGAATGGATCACCACCCTCTTCCCTGCAGCTGGCAGTGGGAGGCATCACTCTCTTTGCAAAGCCACTGTTTCACCATATCTTTCTCCAGCCCCACAACCAGCCGTCTCATTGAAAAAAGAAATGTGTTGCATGACAAATCACAGTGGTTCAATCCTGCTTTCTCATGGAAGATCTCTTCTGCTCTAAGTCATCACAATTGCTGTAATTCACCTGTTTTACCTAAAACCTCAGTTAGGTTGGAATAATAACACTTGAGTAAAAATTATTCCCACACATTAGCTCTTCGGAGTCAACAGCAAAACCATCAACCCAGGATCATACATCCACTACATTAGATGAAAACCAGACCTTTTACAATCTTAGCTACATTTTGTAAGAAATTCTGCTTAACCTGATCTTGTCAGGCTTTACTATGGGCCCCAATTCCCACCAAACCATCTTCATAACTCAAGTAGTAACAAGAGATTAAAAACCCATCTTTCTAATTCCTCACCCTCCAAACGGTCATTCTTTAGAAAGCATTCTGTAAAAAGGCAAGATAAACCTAAACCAAATTACAAGTCATTATAATAATAAATAAAAAGCTTTTAAATGATAGAGCCCAAATTGTCACTCAAGTTTGGGTAGCTGGACCATCCACACCTGGGTCATATTTCATAGGCTAAAAGCATTTATACTCATTTGATGAAGTTTCTTTTTATCTTTTCTCCACACACATTCCCCCTACTTGTTCTTCTGTGTTTGGTTAGACTGGGCTCACTGATCTTATTCAACACTGTTAATAACTGTTTAGACAAGGAGTTAAGTTACAGATTGTAAAATCCAACTATTGTTCCTGTTCCCAGCACTGATTCGAGATAGATCTATCTATCTATGACTGTGGATAGATTACATTCCTGCTGTTTCCTTTCCTTTTTTTTGGTTTGAATATCCTGTTCTGCAAAATATTTTTAAGCAAATGAAGCTGAACATCATTACATGTGCTCCCACAAACACATTTTTTTAGACAATCACTCTAGCTTTTTTTGTATTACTCTTTCTGAAATGGATAGGGTGCATTTCTAGACTGGGGAGAACCTAAGGCTACAGACTAATGTCCAGTGGGACAATACCAGCTCCTAACTGTCATATCTAAGACTAGTATTCTGTCATTTTTTTTTCATATCTGCAGTCAGAAGAGAAAAACAGGTTAAAAGAATCTCATCAAAATGTGTATTGAGAATTTTATATCCACAATGAGAAGAGCCTGAGACAAAAAAAAAAAAGAAATTAAAATATTTTGAAAACTATACAACTATACATTATTTACTTAGTCTTTGAAACCATGCTTGAGCTTAAATCTTCCTATATTCTTTTTAGAGACACAGCTGTTTTGACTCGGATTTCAAAAGTCCTCTAAGTATGAAAGTGTATTTAAAGCAAGCACATTAAAGAATCCATTTCTAAATTCAGCTCTTCAAAATATCTGTGTTGCATTGCTATCTGCCCAAATATATCTAAATATAACACTTCCCATTCTTCCTTGCAAACATGCTGTCATTAATGTAAACCTCATAGCTGCCTTGTAGCTAAAAGCTGTTTTACACAGAGTGAGGCCACAGCACAGATTTGCCACAGAAAATCCAAATTGCAACCACTAGCACACCAGCTGTTTAACAGCCTGAATCAAATCAGTGTTTTAGTGCAAGGTGGAATAAACATCTTCCCCCTCATGACAGCAGTGAATCCAGTAGTTACATTTTTGTAAACATATTACTGAATATATATTCACTTTATACACACACAAAGTTTTACTCCCGAGAGCTGTATTAGTCCTATAAGGCTGTGTAAATGCCTGTCTTTTCTTCTCTAAATCCTGCTCAAAACCACTGTGGACTTTTTCACACCCAACAAAGAAAATAGCTGTGTTGTCCATAACAGACAACCTCTCAAAGGCCCAAAAGATCTAGGAACACACACACACACACACAAAATTAGAGAAGAAACCCTGCAACCCAGATGAGGAAGGAGATCCAACAGCTGTACTCGGTTCTTAAAAGTTATGAATATCTCTGGCCACCTACGTTATAAACTCTTCTCCAAAACAGGACAATTTAAATTGGAGATTTTTATTGTTTCAGGATTCCCCCAAGTAAACTCCAATCACCGACTGGATATTTGGAGATACTGCTCCAAACAGCACAATATCAGAGGCCTCCAACAGCTTTTTCCTTTGTTTCAGACCTGACTGTAAAATTGCCACTTACTTTACAAGCTCTAAAAAAAAAAAAGAAGTCAGATAGATCTTGAGAGGCATAACTACATCAAAGGAAAGAAACATGGGAAGAGAAAACTCGTGTGTACACTGAAAACAGAGCTTAAATAGAGCAAAGCTAAAGTACTTGTAGAGAATGCTCTCATCTCTCTCCAGAGACCATGATTTCCACGCAACCTATTTGGATACTGTCAGATTTTTGTAAAGGGAACTCAGTTTCTAATGGTGGTTTTTAGTTTATATGGAGACAGGCTTTCTGGAATTCCCCATCTCCACACTCTTTTTGTTCCCCTAAATACTTTCCCTGCTGCAAAATGCACTGATTCCAAACAACCATAATGACTAAGTCCTCTAGCAAATGCCTTAAGTACCTGATTTTGAATAACACCTTGTCCAAGGAATTGGTCCGTTGTTAACCTTTAACCCTGTATACTGCCATGCAGGAGGAATCCGCTTAAAATCCTCATTGTAAAGATACACAAGGAGTAGCATTAAGGCTATTTGACCTCAGGATTTTCTGAAGGCAACTTTTGGACGTAATTTTCTCACATTTTTTTGCATTTGCAAATAACTCCTTAAACAAGAATCTAAATGGACTTACTTTTCATGGTGCATTTTTTCCCATTTTGTGATCCCAGTGAGGGAACTGAGAATTCTTTCCAGGAAAAGTTGTAAACAATTTAGGGTTCAGAAGTGTCTAAGAAGGAAGCTGTATTTACTTTCCCTGGAATGGGAGACATAAGCTGTTTTTGACAACTGATCTTTCTGATAATAGAGTTATCCCAAGGGACCAGAAATCAATCACTGGGAAAAGTGAAAATCCTGGTATAGACAGATTTTGGTATGCCCTATGCATGTCACTGGAAAAAACTGTATATTTCAGACAGGTACCATAAAAATTTTATCTAATAGAACATGGCCATCTAGAACAAATTAGAGAATATAACTTGCAGCCAGATAAGGAAATTTGCTTGAGAAAGAAGCAATTATAATTCTGCTATATCACAGGTAGGTCTCTTTGAATGAATAAGAAATCAGACTTACATCAGTTATATCTAGACTGCAAGAGTGAGGTTGGTGGAAGGAGCTGGGAAATGTATATACACCAAGTTACAAGGTAGGATGCAGAGTTACAACTTTCCTCTGGTGGTGATGTTAGAAAACACCATCAACATTACAACATATTTTGGTGTCACCTTCTCATTAACCATATTTCCAAACACTCTGCTGAAACCATGACACTGAAAGAGGCCAAGGCACAGTGGAGTGGCTGCTCCACAGACCCTCCTCTCCCACCTGCTTATGGGCCACATCATGAGACACAGTTCAGGACAAAACTCAGCTGGCTCAGGCTGGATTCATGGTCTGGATCTTCAGTGTTGTCTTATCCCATCTCCTGATTAGGCATCTCTTCTCCTCAGAAACATTTCACTGTGTTAGTGAGCAGAACACAGGATTTCTTTAGGCAGCCCAGAATTCCATGCTGACAGTTCTACAACATTCTTAAAGACATTCTAGTAGCCTGGGAATAATATATTTGTTTAGCACAGTGGAGGACTATCTTCAAAATAAAGGAGGGCAAAAATGGATTCTCTTTTCTGTGAATATGTCTGTTTCCGTGAAGGAATTTTAAAATTACTTGCATGTAAATAGATCCCAGATTAGATTACTCTATTAGATTAGATTTCTTGCAGCTGTAGATAGATCCTAGCATCTGAAACTCAAAGAGAAACTCTCAGGGAGTCTGATTCATAAAAAGCTATGTGTGCTGTTTACAAGAGCAATTTGTGTTCTGGTTTTATTATTATTTATTTGCATATGTGGGAAATAAATATTTTACAGTGAGTTTCTCAAAACAGGTGTATGATCCATCTACCCCCGAACTTTTATTGGCAAAGATATTGAGGAAAACAGCAGGCCCAAAAACTTATTTTCCTGAAATCTAGAAGTTGCTGTTTTAATTCAAACTGCTATGAACCCTAGCAATATCATTCATTGTGCCATTTCTATTTTAGAGCCAAAGAAGTAGATTTCAAAGAGCATTTGCAATAAAGCAAGTTGAAATGGAATTCTTGAAGTTGTGGTATCACTGGTCCTTTGATTACAACCTGTGTGGAATTCAAGGATGCTCAGCTGTTGAAGGGTTCCTTTCCAAAATACAAATGAACATTACCTGGGAAATATAACTGCTGCTAGGTGATGATAGTCCCTGAGAGAAGTGAAGGCATATCCTCCTTTCTCTCCCAGCCTTTGAGATTCACCCTTCTGGGGTACAAGACTGGCAGCTGCTTAAGTGCACTGTTGACAGCACATCACCTGGAAGCTCCTTAGGTCATCCAGTGGAAATCAGCACGGGTGGATTCTTAATTTAATTACATTTTAATTTCATGTTTACTGCCACTGTTTCTTCCCTCAACATGTATACATTACTATAGCTCATGTGTTTCTCGCCACTGGAGCACAGATACTTTTTCATACACACATTCATTTGTGAACACTGCATTTTTATACTTTCTTGACCAAATCAAAGTGCAACCTCTTACTTGAATGCAGCATGCACTCTCTTCAAAGTGCCAGAAGTAATCATCCACGTGTTAAAGAAAAAAAAAAAAAAGAGAAACAAAAAAAAGAAACACACAGAAAATTTATTTTGAAACTACCCTCTTAGAAACAATTCTTTTGCTCCCACTTGTGGCAACTACTGCCAACGTTGTTAACTGATCAAATCTGTTTCCTTAAAATTTTAACAACATTTCTGATATGGTCTGTCTGAGTACAAGTAGGCTTTTTTTCCTACCATGTCTTTTGCATTCCCTTAGGTCTGTTGCATTTCATAAATTCAATATGCCTCACCTCCTCAGCTCTCAACTAAAACAGAATTATCAGCAGCTGGAGGTGCTGCTGTTTCACCAGCATATCCATTAAAAGAAAATATATCTTTTCCCTTGTTCTAAAGAATTCCTTCATCTTTCTGAGGATTTATGTTCTTGGTGAATATTTGGAGATTCTGGCTTCTGGGATTTTGAATAGGTCCAAACTTGATAAACTTTTCTTACCTTCTCATTATTTGAAGCAGCAGCATATAGAGACAAAACATAAGGATAAAAAGACAGATCTCTTTATTATCTACAAATAGCACAACATTCCACCAGCAAGACTCCACTGGGCTATAGCCAATACAATTCAGATTCTCCCTATTGTATTCTCCAGGTTATTTTAGAGGTGACCGAAGAGCAGGATGACAGAATGCAAAAAAAAAACCCAAAAATACATGCTCTGTTTAAACCATTCTAGTATTTCTGGCTTTCTCCCTCCTTTACTCAATGCTTTTTAGCTCATACAAGATCCAGGCAAATTCATTACACAAAACACAGGTTATCCCAAGCAAAAAGTGAACAAGAGTGTCCACAGGCCACCTCAGGTTACAACCTTACTAAAGGTGATATATAAGCAGATGAGCAGGTGTCATTTATCTAGAACCCTTAGATTCAAGAGGATGATTACTGATCTGAATTTCCAAATTTTTAGACCCCTGTTTCATTTTCAAACATCTTAAAGTAGAAAGGCACAAGAAAAGTTTAGCTGAAGAACTTTGCTTTAAAGATACACATTTAGTTAGGGTCAGTCAGAGCAAACAGAGGAAGAACAGATATGTGTGCTTTAAACCTAAGAGGCTTTGCATATTGATATTTGTGGGCTCACTTTTGAACTCTTTACCCTTCAAACCTTTGTCTCAACATCCCCCACGTATAAGATGACAATCCCAACTCAGTCGTTTTAAAGATGAAATCAAACCTTCGAACTCCTTAAAAGCCACCTGGGCCCCCCTGGCTTTCTGGCTTCTCCCCAAACAGCTCAATACTCTGGTGAGTTTCTTGAATTTTAAATAGTATTTAAATGAAGGACAGTGCAGTTGGAGGTATTACTATTGTAATAAAAACAAAACCACACAACATCACTCTTTTTTGGCAAAATCCTCAAATGGACCTTTAAGTTAGACTTACTTTAAAATACCTCCTTTCCTCTGCTGACTGGAGAAAATAAAAGCTGTCATTCATTGGGCATCTTCTATTTAATTTTGACACTTCTCAGATACTGTCCTTGTGTATTTCTACTATGTTCTGGGTTCCTCATACATGGAAGCAGCTGTGCTCCTGTATTTCATTGTTCATAAAGCAGAGATTTTAAAATTATTTTCTTGTCCTCTCTTAGTTTCAGTTCTTAAGACTTCTGTAAGTTGACACCAAAGTCCTTTGGGGAAATACTGAAAATTGTTATAGACTTGGCACACATATTTATGTGTATGGAATGTTTACTGTTGATGAAATGAGTATACTTTGGGAAATTTTAGATAACCATGTAGCAGGGGTATCCACTAACAAAGTGTTCACATCACATGCTCTGGGGTCTGTGAATACCTTACTGATGTCACTCCACTTTTCTCCACTGACCTGGTGAGTAAATGCACTACAGTGCAGAGCTGCTTGCACAGCGAAGGAACTTTTTAAAAGAAATATCACTAAGAAAACTTAGAGAGCAGAAAGATGTACCAAACAACTGAAACAGCCAAAGTCCCAGAGAGATGGCTCATCCCCAGAAGTGGTGTGTTTTGTTCTCACTGTGTATTTCTAGGCTGCATGTTCTTTCATGGAAGAGAGAGTGGGCTAGTTGTGATCGAGAGAAAAAACAGGCTAATCATAGTGCTTCACTTTGCATTTTATTCAAAAGTATGTGAAAAGTTCATATAAATGTTAAGTAACTGTCAATTAAACTCCCCCTTTGCCCTCTTGTGGCAATTTCCCAGGCAGCTGGGGTAGAGGGGGAAATCCCCATTTCAGTCCTGGATTGCTGTGTATGGCTAAAGACCAACCCAACCGCATTTATTAACTTCATACCTAGCAGCAAGGAGGTTGTGTCAGACCCACCACAGCCCTAATAGATGTCCTACTGGGCCACAACCACCAGTACAAATGGCACGGCTGCCAGCACAATCCCAACATGAATGGGCCTAAATTAGCCAGCGCCTAATAACCAGTTTACTAACACCTGTATTAGTGCTGCATCGCTGTGAGGAGGACTGCTGTTAGACAAGGCATAATCCCATAAGCTTGTCATTTGCATATCCCTCATTAGCTGATTAAAACCTGAAGGAGGCAGGTTTTTGCAGCCGGTGGGTCCATTCCGACGCTCCGGCTGCCTGGGTGGCTCGATAATGAAGTAGTGGTGGTGAATGTGAGGTTTATATGTATGGAAGGGATTAAGAGTATTAGAGTTTGTGTGAACCGATGTTGCCATATTCTTTCTACTGGATCACAGTAATTGGATGGGAGGAGCAAGAGTGGATCCGTTAGTTTTGTCTGTTTGCCCAGGAGCTGGGTGCTAGAGATTCAATTTTGCTTCCTTTTGCTCCTTTGCTTTTGTGAAGCACAGTGCTTTGTCTCGGCGAGCCCTTGGCACCTCTGTACACTACCCAGCTAAGGCGATTCAGCCACAAAGAAGAAACCTCGGAGACAGGCAGCATAAAATGCAGCCGAGACTCAAGTGCTACTTGAGGGCAGCACAATCCTGCACAGCCCAATCCTGGGAGAGAAAGTAAGAGATAATTGAAATCTATAAACACCTCTGGAGCCTTTTTATTATTTTATTAGTTCTCCACATTTGGGCTTAACAAACCTCATCATCAAAGAAGCCGTGAGCTCCTTACAAGAAAACTGAATGGCTTGAAATTTCACTGACTTAAGAAGCAATTGTTGGGATTATTTGCTGGGCTTGCATAATTCTAATGCAAAAAAAAATCCATTTCCTACGTTATTTGTACAGCTGGAGTAATCACATTGTGTGACTGATGATGTAAAAAGAAATATGCAAGCCTGTCTCTCCCATAGTGCCAACAATGCATCTTCAGCCACAACAGGAAGAAAACACACTAAAACAGTTCAGGAAAGCCTGATGCCAGTGATAGGCTTGGCAGGCTCCAGAGGAACAAGTTATGTGCAATAGACATTATTAATAGACATTAATTAGATGGGGGGAACATTTTAGGCATTCTAACATGGCCATATCATTTCCACAACAATTTGGAGAATGGTTTCTTTTGTTCAGGATAGCTAAATGTTTGAAAAATTACTATGTGAATGAAGCTGTGGGGCACAGAGAAGATGGGACTATTCAAATATAATAATAACAATAACCCACAGGCATCATATTTTTTTCTTATTTTAAAAAATATTTTCATTCCCAAAGCTTAACACCATCACTGTGTTAATTACACTTCCCTGAATTTTGGTAGTAAAATCTCAGTTGTTTTATATCACCTTTTTATTTTATGTTTTTATCCTAAACAATGGCTGTTGGTTTTAGAATAAGAGAAACTAAAAGTTCCTTTAGTTAGATATGTAAAAAAACCTGAAAATATTCTGATCTTTAATACTATATAGATTTTAGAAGCAACGAACATACAATGGCAGTATAACTTTAAGGAATATGATTTGTCCTTGTGTTACTCCAGGGTTTCCTTACTGGAATTGTTTCACTAGCACAAAACTATGGTGATACAGACTCTATTTAGTAGGCAGTGATTGAATCTGTATTACTGACTCCATGTAAGTCAATATGGTTACATGCATTTGAACAATGTTATAACCATTTATTGCCTTTCACCTGAATTTCACAAAGCAAGAAGGCTCTACTGTGTTTCTAAGTGGATGTAGAGGGGAATGTTTAAATTAGAGGCAGCCCAACATTTCCTCCTTAATTCCATCCACACCCAAATTATACAGGCTTGATTGATGATACTCTCAGGCACATGGTGGGATTCCTGGGGATGGTTCTGTGCAGGGCTAGGTTGGACTCAATGGTCCTTGTGGTCCCTTCCAACTCAGCATATTCTCTGATTCTGTGACACGTGCAGCAGGCTGTGAGCTGACCTGGCGAGGCAGCTCAAGAGCATGAGAAGATGCACATCCAAAATAAATTTGCACTTTTACTCAAGTCCTCGGAAGACAAGGACAGGCTCAAACAACATGCCTGATATCTGGAGCTTCTGAAATCCAGACAGGAGCATACCCAGTCCTAGGCACTGGAAGGGTTCTCTGGAAGGTGACACAAGCTGGGGATGCACTGACTGTCTCCTTTAGGTAACAGTACAACACAGAAACTGCAGAGCCTCATACTCCTAGAGCCAAGCTGAACCCTTGACAGAAGATTCAAACACTCTTAAGTTGGATGGTGTGAGACAGTGCTGACAGCTAAAGACTCACAGAGTCCAAGGAGTTGAGTTTCTGCCCTCACTGACCTCCACTGCCTCTGGTGAGTGACAAGCACATCATGTACAATATTCCTTCTTAAACGAGGACCCCTGCTCTGCCCATTTCTCATTAAAACAGTGTTGATAGCAGCCAAGAGACCAAATAAAAATCTACCTGCAAATTATGTTTCTGTTTTTCCCCCACCAAAAATAAATTTTGGAAATACACTCTTTAAGAAGTGTCCTCACCTGGGTACTCTAGAAGGTATTTACAGTGCCCCATCTCCTCCCTGCTTTTAGCAAATTCTACCTGCCATTAGAAACAAGCAATTCCCCATGTCTTTACCCACTTCTCGTTTATGGCAGTCACATATTCCAGCCAAGAACAGAGAATTCAGACAGACTATGTTTGTCCTTGTGGGCATTTCAGGAAGCTACACGAGGTACCACCAGCTTGTGCTGATGAGAAAGCCCTTAATTTCCTTTTTTCCTTTCCCTACTTCCTGCAGGAGCTGAGCCCTCTGACAGCTCTGACAATTGTTTTGTTCACAGAGTAATGCTACTTATAACACCCAACCCAACCTCACGGCTATGAGAAATCAGGTCCCTGCCACGCTGTATGGATGATTAATGAAACTGCAGTGGCTGTTAACCCACTGCTGAAAGGACAGCACACACTGTCTAACTGTTACTTCCAGAAACTCAGGTTCAGCCAGGACTGGTGACAAAGAGGAATGAGGCTGTCCTGAGGTGAGCTCTGAGTGTTTCAACAGCTCCTTATGTGCTCAGCACTGAGCCTCGGCTTGTGAGATTATCTGAAGTCCCACATTCAGAAGGGAAGGGGGCAGCAGAAGTTACTATGCTACCTCTCATTCCCCCAGGGAAAGAGTGCTTTTAATTCAGATTATTTTCACCTTAGACCCAACAAGTCTAAGAGAGAATGGACACTGGAAGGGTGAATACTTCATGAGTCAGCTGGGCTATGGGCACCAGCCCTTCCTTGCGTTGCCAGAGGGTCAAACACATCATGTGTCTGCTGCAAAATGAGAAGAACTGCAAAACAGGATTTCCTATGACAACCAGATTCTGTGGTTCGAGTTAGCCCTTCTAGACTGATGTTCCTTTACTGAAGTAGGAGTTAATTTAGGAAATCATAGAATTTCTTTGGGGCTTTTATCTAAAAATACCCATCTTATTTCTTCATATAAGAGCAAACACCCAGTTATGTTTTCACCATTGACTGTAAATTACTGTCTAAATATCTTCAAGCAAGAGAAGTGATGTTGTAAACAAGCCAGTCAGAATGTTAGCTTATTAAGATGTCTTACTGGATTAGACAAAAAAGAGAGAGCATGAAATAACCACCTGTGCTTTTAGCAAGGGTTGCCTGCCAAATCCCACCTTGTATTATTATATATCTCCTAGTGATGTATTGTAACTTCTTAAATTATAGCTGATTATACTGCAGAATATGAAACATCAGGTACCACAAGGCTTCCTTTGCTTTGGTTGGACCAGAGGATCATTTACAACCTGGGCTGTTATATGAGTCTAAGTGAGGTAATAAAAAGAAGAAGAATCAAATCAGCAGGCTGTGAGAGATATAGAGAGATTAACACAAAAGTTCTTGGTAACTTCAGAAACAAACTGTGGAACAGGACATTTTGTGTAGAGGACAGAGGGATCTTGTAGTCCTCTCGCCAGAGGAAACCCTCAGGCCCCACTACGGCTCGGCCTCTCCAGAAAATAAAAACTGAAATCCAGAATGGAGTTCAAGGAAACAAACCATTTAAATTAACTAAATGACTTTGGGGAAAACAAGGATGTTTTTGTGTCCCAAAGGGCCTCTTCAATTCCACATGTTTTTGTTAAGAATTCATGATATCTTTGGAATAGCTTATTATTATTATTATTAAGGATCACACATAAGGATCACACACTTTCTTCATGGAACACATCTTACTACCAAGCTGATTTTGCATGGGAAAAGACCCACAGTTTTCTAAAATGACTGTACTAAGCTGTAGGAGAAGGTTGCCAAATGAATCAAGCTGTGGCTGCACTGTGGTAAATTCCAGAGCACATAATAATGCTCCCATTTGTTTGTTTGAATCATCTTATGGTGCTGCGTGCACATTCAGCTGTGTACCAACACTAATGGGTCACGCTGTTCTTGGAGCTGGATTTATAAAACGTCTCATAAAAATAAACAGCTTTATTGCCAGGCTCATGAATGATAATCCCACAGATACAAATCATTAATCACAGAATGTATTAAGGTAATTACCAAACCAGGGATCTGTTTTATGGAATTTGTGGGTATGTGGTTAGATTATTTTCTTTTTGCACAAAGCAGACAGCAGTTGCCTGCTGCTGAAATCCCTCTGTATCCACAAGGATCAGGTCCCCATGGTGGTCAGCCAAGCCACAATCATTACAGTGCTGACAATGTACTGCCTGCACAGAACCTTTTCCCATCACTTTTATTTAGCATACATGACATCTCAACATTGCTGCTGAGAGCCATAAAACCCTCATTGCATGCTTATACTTGACAAGGTACAATTCAGAAATCAGGAGAAGGTCCTGACTCACACAGAGCTATTGTCTGTTTGTCCATTTTGTTCCTTGTTAATAATACAAGGAGTACAGAACAAGAACAGTGGGTTGTTTTTCTCCTCACTTCAAACCTTTATGTATGAAGACAGAAACAACTTTTTAAAGTGACAACATTTTACATTAAGTTATTTGCTAATATTTTAAAGTTCTGCCAGCTTTGACAATTTTTTTTCTATTCAGCAATAGAATTTTCAACACTATTGTGACATGGCACTGGGGTTTAGCAACTCTGCAAGAAGCTATTCTTTCTCTCAGGTCTTCTCTTTTTCATAACTTTTTCTCTCTTTACCACCACCCCAACCTGTTT
This sequence comes from Manacus vitellinus, assembly GCF_001715985.3. NCBI lineage: Eukaryota > Metazoa > Chordata > Aves > Passeriformes > Pipridae > Manacus > Manacus vitellinus. Next base: position 2,646,777 of record NW_021940711.1, read on the forward strand.
AATGTGGGTTGACAACTATCCATTTAAATAGAATTACAATGTCTTTCATCATACAGAGACAGCAACAAGCAGAAAAGAAGATTAATCATTAAAAATACAGGAGGGGAAATACTGTTGCAAACTCCAACCTAGGCAGGTTTCCAAAGCACAGCTGAGCTCTGGGATTCTGGGCAGCCAAGAAACACACCTTGGAATAAAGCTCCACTGTCTCATTAAGGGGGAAAGAATAAAAGTTTGGCTGCATAAGGACAAAGCACTGACCAAGGACATTGGTCCAGAACAACTGACTCCCACAGTCATTGGAGTAATTCCACACTCATCCAGCTTTCCATCCCTATTACATATAACCAGGTACTCCTTCAGAGCCTGTTGCTCATATCTGAAATGAGCAGAAAGCTCATTATCCAGTTTATCCTCATCTTCCATCTTTATACTGGAATTCTCACAATGAATAAAACCAGTGTGCAGCAAAAATAACAGGATCCTCCTCATGCAGAGCCTTTAAGCTCTCACTGGAGCCTGTGCCACCTGCTGTGACCATCAGAGAAAGGCTGCAATAGTGCTACCTGGAGTGCAGGAAACTTTCCAATTTGAGCTCACCAGTGCTGCCACAAACTTGTGGGGTTTTCATGAATAATAGAATCGTTTAGGTTGGAAAAGACCTCTAAGAATGTTGAGTCCAACCATTAAGCCATCACTGCCAAGCCCACCACGAAACCACGTCCCCAGGTGCCACGTCCACACATTTTTGAAACACTTCCAGGGATGGCGACTCCATCACATCCCTGGGCACCCTGTGCCATGGCTTGACAGCCCTTTCAGTAAAGAGGTGTTTCCTAATATCCAACCTAAACCTCCCCCGGCACAACTTGAGGCCATTTCCTCTTGTCCTGTCCCTTGCTACTTGGGAGAAGAGACCAATCCTCACCTGGCTGCAACTCTCCTTGTAAGAGAGCGATAAGAGTTACTCCTGAGCCTCCCTTTCTCCAGACTAAACACTCCCAGCTCCCTCAGCTGCTCCTCATAGGACCTGTGCCTGGTTTGCAGTTGAAAGGCAGGGTGGCTGGAGTCATATATTTTGGCCTGAAATGCTGGGATGCTGTGTGGAGGACACCTCCATCTTCCCAGTGATGAGAACCACCCGGCCCTAGCAGCTGTCTCCCTGCAGCTGTGCTTGCCCCTCTCCCCTCAGGAAATGGATTCCCACTTCCCAAGTTCCCACAGCTGCACAGGATCAGCTGGGGAGGATATTCAGTGAGAAACATTTAAACTCCAAAACGAAAATCAAAGTATCCATTCAGGATGACACTAGAGAGAACAGCTGAGGCTCAGCTGCCCTTACAAGCCATCACCAAGTCACCAAGGTTGATTAAATTCTTCTCTTTGAGTCAACTGTATCTCCCTGTCCTTTAGTCTATCTACCAGTGTCTCGTAGGGGTCTGCATTTTATTCTGCCTAGTGGAAAGGAATAGACTTTTATATACCTTTATAATATGGAAATAGATTTTGTGTCTCATTGCACCACTACAATTCAGTTTTCACATCCTTGGACATTTTGGTGAGTGACATCTTAAAAGCTCCCAGCACTTTACTATTTATTCTGCAGCATGGTTGTTTTAGCATTACACAACAAGTATACAAAGTAATGGAAAGGATGGGAGCTAAGGCCACAGTACCAATATAATCTACTTGATAAAGTGCAATTGGGAAAACCTGTTTGATGTGGGCTGGCAGCTATCCATTTAAATAGAATTACAATGTCTTTCATCATACTGAGACAGCAACAAGCAGAAAAGAAGGTTAATCAACTTTATGGACTGATTTTTTGTTCCTTGGGTTTTGAACCATAATGTGGGATGTAAGAGTGCCACTAGGTCCAGTCCAGTGAAGATGTTGCTTGGTGATACTTAGAGAGTTGGACTACCTGATTATTGTAGGTCCCTGCTAACTGAACTAGTCTATTCTAAGAGTAGTAGTACTTAAAGTGCAATTTCCCAAATGAGTGGACAGTACTGGTGGCCTAAGCACAAGAACAAGGCATCTTGTCATAGTTACAAACTTACAGTGTCTGGTATCACCTTCCTCTATGCCTATGATTACTCCAGGGTTTCCCCTTGCTAAATACAGAGTAGCTGCTCCCTTGTGTGCTCCCACCACAGAGTTGTTGTGGCACAGTAAGAAACACCCTCACTTATATCGCAGTAATGAGTTTAATTGTATCAACCCTGAATCTTTCACAGAGAAAAACACCTCCTTTTTTGGGCATTAGAGGAGAACAGGACTCAAATTCATATTAAAATGCAACTCTCATTTGGGCTGGGTGTGATTGTATCAGTAGCTTCTTTTCTAACAGGTCAAGTGTCATGTAAAGTGACTGTAAGTTGATTTTTAGATCTTCTTCTTAAACTACAGTAGGGTTAGAAGTTTGAACTTGAAATCAAGACCTTTGCTGTACTAGGCAAAAAGGCAGAACAAAAAGAGTGCTCTTGAGACAAAGAGTGTGATAGCCAGTTAAAATAAGTCCACAGTTTTGGATCCCTTGACTGTCAATCAGCTAGTCAAAGCACTGTTACTGATTCTCTATCAGAATGTCATTGCTCCTCACTGTTCTTCCCCTGCTGTCACAAAGGTGGGAGGTGCAAAGGAGTCACTGACTCAACCCAGGACACAGCCCCCTTTCTCTTCCCCTTCCTCACACTTGAGCCAAGTGCCAAACAGCATAGCTGACTCTGAAGAGACTTATATTGGGGAGCCCGTGTGTGCCCACAGATGCTTTACATCTACCTAAAACACAATTAACCATTGCTGGGAAAAGAAGGCTTTTTGGGGAACAATACATGGATTTGAAAAGTTTGAGGTTAGCTGAACACACACTTGCATTATTTAACACACGTTCACTCCTTGTTCTGTCTGCTCTGTCCCTACCATTTACTGCTAAACAGGTCCCTTATCTTTATTGATCACTTAATTTATCTTTTCTTAACTCGCCTTGCTCCGTCTGGTGCTGTGTGTCCAAGGTATTGAGGCTAAACATCCGTCTGTTCATACTGTCATGACTGGTTTGCCTTTGAAAGAATAGGGGGAGCAGGTGGTGTGACTAAGTAGACCCCTGACAGAATAGGGGCACCATTGCTGTGTCCTGTCCCAACCTGCCAGCGCTTCCCCACCCTCCCAACTGTTCCACATTAAAGCAGTCAACTGTGGCTTTACAGTCCAAGTTTTACACAACTGTTTTACAAACCAGGAAGAATTTCTTTTGTGGAAAATCTTTTGTTAGGCAGCGCAGAATGGGGAGGGGAGCAGGGTAGAGGGAGTGGAGAAAGCCCGTTCTGAGACCGAGTGCATTTTAATGTGTATGTAGATTACACTACATACACATTACGTACACTGCAGGATGTGCCAAGCCAGCTCTGTATTTCTGTGCTGCCTTTAAGCTCTCTTTAAAGAGAACACAACATATCTTTCAAATACCTTTCATTTTCTTGGGGTCTTCTAGTCATTTTCCTTTGGTACTGTTTATGGTACTATTTTGGTTTATTAGAGCAAATAAGATTGAAAACCAAATAAAATGACCTCTTATACTTTTTTTTTTTCCTCAATAAGAATAGAACATTCACTTTTCAGTGTTGCAAAACTATTATAAATCCATCTAACTGGATAGACAACCTCAAAGAAAAGTCCAGATGATGCTTCAGCCACATTCCAGTTTCCAAACAGTCCTATTACAGGCACCATCTTGCTTCTGATCTCATACACACCACTGAATCCTGTGAAAAAATAGTGTATCTCAACCCAGATGTCAGCTAGAACTTGTACATATGAGTTGTCTCTGAGATAACATACCCTGAAACGGTCAGGTCCGTAAGAGACAGAATGGAAGCTGACAAAATGGAACCCAGAAAGAGCAAGCGTTTTCTTACAGCTCTGAAACTATTCTGGTATTACCACTAGAGTGCTACAAATAGTTGCATACAAAACCTCAATCTACCAAATTCTCATTTTGTTTTTCTTTCCCTCCTTTCTGTGAGAACTCACAAACTGATAATTCACAAATTGTTCAAAGCTGAACACAAGATTTGGGTATTTTCCACATTTTCAAAGGAAAATGACATTTTGCCCTGGAAGCTTTTTCCGCAGGCTGAAATGTATTAGAAGGTCTATTTCAGGCAAAATTTGCAAACCAAGAGACAGAGATCCTGTTCCTTTTTGGAAGCTATTGCAGCCAATCATGCAAATCTTATAACTGTAGATGCAAAAGAGGGGGGGGAAAGGATAAAAGCTGTCTTTTCTTTCCTTCAGAGATGTCTGTCTTTCTGCCCTTCCTCTCCCCATCAGGCTGCAGTGGAAAGACAAAAGCTGAGACTCTGCATCCATAAAATTCAATGGCAAAATTTCTGTGAGGCCTGAATTTCACCCAATCTGCTGAGTCCTGCAGGAACAGCAAAAATCAGTGATTGTTGTTTAAAGAGGGAAGGATCCACATTTGTTACTAGATCATTGGGAAGGTACTGAGAATTAATCCTACTAAAAGCACTGTTTTCTCTTAGGAGCCTGATCCTCTCAGATATGTAAGTAATAGACTGCTCAGTTCAATTGGTATAAGGAGTACAGTCCAGATTCATGGGGGTTTTTAGCTTCCTGACCAAATACAAAGCATAGAAATATCAAAAAGCATTCAGCACTAAAATTAAATGCTTTTGAATGAAGCATACGTTTTAAAAAATAAAATAAGAGAAATAATATATTCAGATAAATCCTCTCTGTATGTCCACAGTCCCTTCAGGAGTCTGGTAGACAGGTCACTCAACCAGAAGGCTTGGTTTCAATCCTTCCCTTTCAAGGAAGTACCTGAAGTGCCTCCACAGAAAGCTATAAAACCACCAGGACAGAGGATTACATGGATGCTGTATGATATATGATTGCCAGTCTCTCATATTACTGCACTCCCATGGTGCATAAAGAGTCCATGAATTTGAAGCCAGCATCAGGAGTGTCTTTTCTCTGAGACCAGTGTCCTAATCATGAAGTTCTTCAAGTCTTATTTTACATTTCCTATCTCATTGAATATTTATTTAATAGCACCACCTGCAAGAAGCAAGAGAAGCTCACCTCACCTTCTCACCATGGTGCTTGGGGTGGTCACCCTGGAGAAGGAAGACAAAGACTGGATTTTTAGCAGATTGAGCAGAATAACAGAACTAGCACTCCAGAAATATGAACAAATATGCTATTACTGCAATAGTGGATAAATACGATCATCATGGCTTGTTTTCAGTCCAAACTTTTTCTCAAAAGCAACAAGACTTTTAACATTTTCTCAACAACTAAGATTATTTTACAACCAAGTTGGTAGACAGTAACACATCCCCAAATGTTTGTTCACACCTGGAAGTGATCATCGAGAAGATGAGGATCCGCATCACCAAGGATGAAACATTCTCAGTATTTTCCCTAAAAATTTATAACACCTTCACAGTAGAAAACAGAGATCAGTATTTTAGCATTGTAGGTAAGCAGAGAAAGAGGGAATCTATACAGATCTATATGGAGGATATCTACAGAAATCTGTAGACCTAGAGTCCCTGTTATTTAAAAATTCAATAATTCATTAATTGATTAAAATCTCTGTTAATAAGCTTGAGGGAAAGAAAATGTCTTACATCTCTGCTCATTTCAAAGGTATTAAAATTACATGCCTAGTTCAGAAGAATTCTGTCACAAATACTGCATTGCCTGTAAATTACCAAGCTGTCTTCCAACTGTAAAAATCACATTTATAGATTAGAAAATCCTTCCCAATTGTTCATTTTGAACAAATCGAGAATTGTCTCTGTATTACTATATTAAGCTATCATTTTGCTCCTACTAACTTCTTAAATGCTGACTTTTCTCAAATTTGTATGTGAAACATCAATACATTTGGATGTACATGCAGATGTAAAAGACAGGTGTGAAGTCCACAATCATTCTATCTTATCTGCTCATGCAGGTTGGGCTGTGTCTAGAGTCTCTTTGTGTACAAAAATGCTTGGAGAATATCAGTTATAAATTTGTCCTTAGGTTATACTAATGATATACAGAGAATCAAATAGATAGGAAAACATGTGAAACCAGACAGTAGAAAATATGGTGTTCCTAGTGACTGCAATGCCCATCTGCATTAGATCACAAATTGTCTGATTATCTAATTAGATCTGAAATGAGTCTTATGGATCTTCCAACCCCTGATGGATGTTTCTCTACATCACGAGAGTCACTGTTTGCCACATTTTGGTAGAATGACATTTTCTGAGAGGCTTATTGCTCGCAAGGCACAGATACTGTGGTTCAGAATAAGTTGTGTTGCCTGCTTTTCTGTAGACAAGGTTACATGACAACAGTCAAAAGCCATCTAGAATCTGCAGTGTTTTCTTTCCAAAAAAAACCAAAACAAACCCAAATTAATGAAACATCCCCGTATAGGTTTACAGGACAGTCAGGTACATGCATGTCTCTATTCAGAGGCAAGAACAAGCTTTATGCCCTCTATATAGAACCACCAAAGTATTTTATGTGGATTTTGCTGCTTCTGTGAAACAATATTGTCATGTGCTGCACACATCAAACTCGATTTAACTTGCCTAAAAGTCACATACTGATCTCCTAAATATATATAATGTCATCATTTCACTTTCAAAATGGATGAACAAAATTATAAGAGGAGAGGAAAATAAAAACCATATTGGCATCAACTTATCCCATTGCAAAAGCAATATTAGTGTAATTGTGTATAATCGTTTAAAGTATAATTTAATACATCCCTTTAACAACTCACAAATTATCACTTGACAACGAGAAATAATAGGTCTTTTTGTTAAAAACAGAAAGCATGTGAAGACTAAAGGTTAAACAGGTCTTTTCATCATGATAAATCACTGGTTAATGAGCTTGGTATTGTTGGGTATTATACTTGCTCACTTCAATGCCATTACCTTCTGGTTGTAAAGCTGACACTACTAATGATCTTCATTCTTTGAACTTTTCCACAATATTGACTGGTTGCATAGAGCAGATGTTACTTGGATTTGACTGCAAAAGTGGCAATTCTTCTAAGGCTTGGAGAGGCCCTGAAAAGAATGATACTGAACACAATGTATTTTGATATCTCTAAGTCAAAAGAGATTCTTCTCTAAGTGTCAATTCTTGCTCTTGTAGCTTCTTAGTATCACACAAAAATCAATCATAGATAAGAGATCAAGATTCTTGATTTATTTTCTGCAGTTTCCTTTTTTTTTTTTAAAGTTGCAATAATGCAATGAACTAACACAAGAAAATTTGTGTCTAGTCTCTGTCATTGTACTCATAACTTCTCCTGCATCACAGTATATGCAAGTAAAATAAAAAAATTAGTTCTGTATTTCTGAGATTTTCTTGGTCTGGACTGGAGGACGCTGAGGTCCCCAGGAGCTGTATGAGCGAGCCAAGTGCTGACAAAGCAGGATGCAGAAGGCCTGCACACATATGTTTGTATACCCACATCCATCACTTCTTATTCCAGAGGGAAGGAGGCCCGGCAGACCTTCCCTAAGGAGGCAGTTAGGAGAAGCAAATAGTTACTTGACACCTCTTTAACATATGATGGCTGTCTTTATTTGTGTGAGGGACCTGGTTCAAACAAACTCACAGAGCCTTGGGATCGAGAAGGAAGATTTAAGTGTAAGAGAGCAGGGATGGACAAGTTTAAAATTCAACTGAAGTGACCTGGAAGCTTCATGTTTATCCCCATTCCGTTCTCCTGACCCTGCCCTTTTCTTGTACTTCTTCTTGCTCTGTTCCTGTCACTGCTGGATTCTAGAAAATGTGCAACTACAGAGCAAAATTCAAACCTGGAGAAGACAGAAGTAGTTTTATCTGAGTTTACATCCAGTTCTGGGCCAGAAAGATTTTGCTGCATCGTAGAACAGAAATGGGGACAAATGAACTCACCATTGCCCAAGTCAAACCTCAGACCCTCACATCCTTCACACGCACATTCTTTGAATGTTTCTGTGCAGCAGCAAGCACAAAAGCTACATAGTTCAGCTTATGTCCATACCAAAAATCCAAGCTCCAAAAGGCATTTCTCACCTACTGCTAACAACTCACTGGCATGTAAAAAGGCATTTTTTTTTTCCTAAGTGATTCATGAAAATTTAACCCTGAAGGTTTAATCTTTAACCTGTTTGGGAAACTTTAGAAACTTTTCAATAGTATTAATTTCACGATATAAAAATGTAAGCATGAACATACCTACTCCCCTCTGATCCCACTAAACTCAGCTGGATTGAGAGAAACAGTTTTCATATGATGTCTGTCACACCAGCATCTGAGGCTATCTGATCTGCAAAGGTCTCTCACTTAAAAAACTTACAGCTACTCACATACAGGATAAAATCCTGAACAAGCTGAGCATCAACAAAATAAAGATTTTACCTGAGGAGTAATTAGCTACAATTCATTTATTTAAGGGGGGTGAGGGATGTGACATTGTCTTTGATGACCCTACATGCTGCAACCTAAGAATTTCTCATCTGTAGGATGTCATTTCCAACAGCAGGTAACACACACGTGCCTCATATGGGATCTGTCCTACTGTCAGAGAGAAACTGTCTCTTGTCACTGTTTCCAAAGTTACCGTTAGATGTATCCAAATATCTATTTATTGTCTCACAATCAGAAACTGCAGTCTTGCAAAATCCAGGTTGGCTTACACTATAGGGTTATAAATCCTCTCCTACTCAGAGTTTCTCATTTAAAGAATTCTGATTTAAATTTTCGTTTAAATTTTCATTTAAAGAATATTTACTTGTTAGTGTGAGCAATTTGGTGCTATTTTAGTGTCTACAAAGTGTGGTTTTCATCATGTGAGAATTAGTGAAAATACTTTGAAAGACATGTTTTTGATAAAAGGGCTTATAAAAATATCTTTAGTATGGGTAATATCAACTTTTTTTTTTCCTTTGCTTATCAATTTAAATGTTTCCCATTTTATTGATAAAGCAAGAAAAAGAAGAGTGACTTATGCTGTGGAAAAAGCCCGTTGAATCCTATGGACTATACACAGATTTTAAGATTCTTTTTCAACCAATTCCACTGATATTGTTGTATGCCAGTATTGCACACTGCACTCTCACTGTCTCTGTGGTGTTCTCAGATAGCCTTTATTTTTGCCATAAAAAGCCGGAATTTTTAAATGTTATTTCTGAATTTTTTTCCTGGAGGAGAGGCAACACTAGTGGTGAACACCTGTATTCGTTTGGGCACTCAGATATAGTTTACTACCGTGTCATCAAAGCACTTCTACATTATTTGAGACATGAAAAATCACTGGTGGTAAACACTTCAGCACAAGCTAATGCAAATTATCCAAGAAAGGCTTTGTTAGACAAACCATATTTACAACAGAGGCAGATGCATTGGGAGTACGGGTTTCATGGAAGGGGGGTAACTTCTTAAATCAAAGAAACAGTGGTGTCTGACTTAGTCCATTCTCCCACTTCAAGGTATTGACCCCATGATTCCTGCTTATC
>NW_021940711.1:2661324-2773101 GCF_001715985.3 Manacus vitellinus
TGCATCATTCCCCAGAAGCTACTATATGTAAAACTGGGACACTTTTAGATGCAGACAAGGCCATTTCTTCTTGACTCTTCCAAAAACTTTCATCTATTCTAGTCCTGCAAGCTTGGCTGCTCTGTTCATTGGGCCTTTTCCTGCACTCGAGTAAAGTTATTATCCTTTTTTTTATATACTGCACTTCGTGCCCTTGTGAACCTGTTGAAATGTAGTGAAAGAGAGTTGAAAAGTACCACTGGCTCCTAAAAATAGTGCTGACTACGAGGCAGAAAGGGGGAACTCCGGTTTTATTCAGTGCTAAAGATAACACCATACAGAATGATAGACTCCTCTGAATTGTTTGTTCCCCTTCAGCTATTGTTTGCCCAGCACTGAATGAGCCTCTTAGCCGCACTTGAGGGCCTGTCACAGGTAGGCAACCAACAGAGATAATTCCCAGCCCATGCTTGATTGCCCCCTTATAGACACTCACTCATGATTCTGAAAGGCCTCAGACACTGTTGAATAAACTCCTACTCGCTTCCATAAACTTTTTCTCCCACTGAATTTTCCGGGGATGTGAGCAGCTCCCAGCCTGGCCCGAGGATGCCTCTGAATGCACTCCTGTTCTGAATCAAAGCTTGACAACCCCAGGCTCTTTATTGAACAAGAGAAGAAAACGGGGCCATCCCTCCACGGGAGGAATGTGCTTTCTTCTGCAGGTGAAGGCGCTCTCAGCAACGTTTGCATGTTCCTGTGTGTGTGTGTGAGAGAGAGAGCCAGGGAGAGGCTGCACTCTGCTTTTAAACACTTGCACTTTGTTGTCTCTGCTGGATGTGCATCGTGCCTTCCCATTCAAGGTACTTTATGGTACTTCTATTCCTTTCATGAACTTTTTCGAGTGACTTGGGATTACTACAAGCTCATGCTTAGCCTTTAAAATTTTAATTTCTGGGTGATGGGGGAAATTCTGTGGCATTACTGCCAAGACAAATACCGTTTCATTAAGGCAGGAATGGTTCAACATCTGACTTTCTCATCTGCATAGGGCTTTGCCTGCAAAAATCTTGTATATTCAAGTGGACCTAGTTCGGGTCAGTTCAAGACCTGATCCTGAATGAGACAGAACTATCCTTACAATAATCCAACCATATGAGCTTCTTAAAAAAAAAAAAAATCCAAACAACAAAACCCAGCAACATTTCCACAGGGCATGTAAAAATTACTTACAGTGTCTTAGGACATTTTAAAAATATACATGAAATCACTAGCAAAAGAATTATTGGATAAATAAATAGATTTATCCAATAATTCTTTACAATTTTTAGGAGTCCCTTCTAAAAAGCTATCAGTGAGGGAAAATGAATTAGGTTGTACAGCAAACAAAACAATTTCTCTTCCTGTTTCTAATGGTGTATCAATAATATTTCAGAATCCTGACAACCCAAACACCAGTCAACCACAGTTAACATGTAAAAAATGTTCAACAAAAGGGATTAGTGGCACAACAGACAAGTCAAGATTTGTGCGTCTGCCATCACAGTCAGTGCTGATCACCAACAAAAAAGAGATGTCTGCATAATTTAATCTGTTTACTGGTCACCTGTGTTTCACGCGTAATGGGTATTTCGAGTTTACCATGAGATCAATCCTGCAATTACTTTTTTCCATTTCTTTTGGCTGGCGTTCAACTCTTCAAAACACTCAATGCTTCTAAACAGGGGCAGAAGCTATATTTTCTTTTGTGTCCTATGATGTTGAAAAGAACACTGGTCCTCAACAAATAAATATTAATTGCAGGTCACCTACTGCAGTGGTGGACAAAGCAACATCTTAGCCACTGTTTTCAGAATTGATGTCTTAACATCACAGATGCAACACAATCTGAGCAGATACTGAAGCACCTACTACTAAACAAAACTGACGATTGGAGGCTGAACTGTGAGAAAATCTTTTCCTGGGGAGGGGTGCTTGCAAACCACCACCAAGCACAATCAGCCTCCAGAGAACGTGTTTTGGGGAACTCCTCCAGGCTCTGTAAGGTCTCTCCCCAAAAAGTCATTTGCTCCCTTGAACTACTGAAAGGACTTTGAAAAATATGGTTTGCACTTCCTCTGTTCCAAGAGGACCATGGGAATAACAGTGTCCCCATTGGTTTAAGGAACAAGCCACATGGCTTGTGCAGGAATCAAATCTAGATAAAATCCCATTCAAAAAGTCAGTTTCTGGAAATTCAGAGATGTCTAATTTGCATGTGCAGGGATAACTCGGTTTCTAATTACTTTCACTCTTCTAATTATCAGTGTTGGCAGAAATGCTACTATTTGAAGCACTGGAAAGTTGATAATGTGAATCTTGTCTTGTCTACAACCTGCTTTCCAAAAATCACCTGTATGAATGGAGTGTATGTGGGGGGCACAAACAGCAGGAAGGAAGACTAATTTTCACTAGGTCCATGGACAGCAGAGCAGGCAAAAAAAATCCAGCCCAAAAGGTAGCACAAGAACAAGCTAAGTTTTTTTAACATTTACTGCTAGTGTAGCTAAGTTCATATTTTCAGACAGATTTACAGCATTTTTAAAATTAATTAATGTACTAGTATCTTGCATTCCACTTCATTCTGGTATCTCCAACTGGCTTACACTGTTTAGTTAAAAATGGCAACAAGCCTTACTACAAGGGCCAGAATACACCTTTTCAGAGTTGGGAAGATCATAACACTGAAACTTGAGGCCATACAGCAAAGCTCATCCCAGGGAGATTTGCCTATTAACCCAAAGATTGCCACCACTCTTCCTTCAGCTTCAAGGATACTAATAATTCCTTTGGAGCCCCTGCATGGAGCTGTTCAGCTGTGGATCTCTGTGGATCAGTGGTTCTCTGCTGACTGAGGATTTTTGCTTTCTGGACAAGTTTAAATGTAAATAATTTTCTGTAGCCCACAGCCAAGGATGATGAAGGCACAGCCTTGGTTCTCTGTAGCTCTTATTCTCTTAGGTGAGGAGAAAACTTCTGTGTGTGCTCCTGGCCCATTTGCATGTGTCCTTGATCTGCTGAGCTGGTGGGGCAACTAACTAGACAATGGCCAGCACTGTGGGAAGCACTGCAATCCACAACAGAACTGGTGTCCTGACAGACACCAACCCAAAGCAAAAAGCAGAAAAGAATGGAAAACATTAGCCTTAATGAAAAACTGAATGTAAGTCTGCAGCTGTTGTTGCTTATCTGGTGGCTCTTCACCAGTTCAAGCCAATACCAAGTTTGTCTAAAAAAAACTATAACCAACCACAAAACAAGCAGTCAAACAAAAGAGAGAGGTTTCAAACTCTGACCAGGCAAACATTGATTTGTCAAACACTTGCTCCATTGTCACAATTATATTAAAAGAAAAGCAGAACTGTGGTCCATTAATGAACATCTAAAGGCATGCATGACATGGCTGCTTTTATTTGCAGTTGACACAAGGCTCTTAAATGACGTGTCTGGGGATCATTTATTAATCCACACCCAGATTGTTTTAATGCTGTTTTAGGAATCTAAATGGAATAGGGGTGCTTTGCTGTATCTCTGCAATTCTGTGTTTGGATGTTTGTCTGTTTTCAAAGCTTGCTTGTCTGATTAATATAGCCAGTGTCATGCAGAATAAAGGAGGAATGTGTCACATTAGTTCTTCAAACTATTAAACATCCTCCTGGCTCAATGACTATTTCTCCATTTTTATTTTATTTTCTTTTAGCAATAGTTTCCTAATTTATACTACTTCTATGTGATCTATAAGGGAGAAAACCCCACTTTGTTCCCACTTGAACGTGCTCAAAAGCCACGGACAATCTAATTCTTTTTTCTATTTAAGCCTATAAACCAAGAATAGTTCAAGTCAATGTGTTTACACCAAAATAAAATAGGGAAATAACCAGGTATGTAGTATGCAACGAATGTATGGAATTTTTCTAGAAGGTCAGACTCCTCAAGTATAATCACAATTTCATTAAAATCACTGGAAACATCCACTTAAGAAATCAGTGGGCTCTGAATTTCACAGACAAGCTCAGACTCTGAGAAGTCATAGTTATCATTAGAAAATGGCAGATGGAAAATTAATGGGGACTGTCATTTGTAGCTAATGATGAAAAAACTAATAGCTTAATTTCAGTATCTTCCTTAATTGTGACACTCGTGCTTTTTAAACCTGAAAAAAAGGTTTAGGTTTGTATATCAATATGGCAGTGGTGGCAAATGGAAAGAATTATGGCTTCCCAAGTAAAAGTCCAACTCCATAGAACAAGAGAAGCCACATTGCTCCTGGGGCTCCTGGAGCTCCAATTAAAGCAAGGCCTCAATTAAATAACATATCTTCTGTAGTATATTACAACTGTAATACCATGGTAACTGCCAACAGTTGTGAAATATATTTCAGGGTGACTTGGGTTCTGTTTGGTTTTAATCAGCCATCATACTTGCCTATTTAATACTATCTGTTAAATAAACACTACTAATAAATACCACCTATAAACACTATTAAGGTTGTATAAATACTACCTTAATGAACATAACTAGCTATAAATTACAACTCTTTATTTCATTAATAAGATAAAGACCGAATTGTGGTCATAAGGTACATTGCAGGAATAATTTACAGGAGCATGAATAGCATGTTGTCTGCTACAGAATAATAGTTCAAGACAGGCATTACCAAAGGTCAGTGATTCATCTAGGAAAGATTTTCATCTTTTTTAAAAAGAAAATTTACAACCGATTTGCACACAGGGCAGAGCTGTGAGTCAGTAAACTTTAGTCTCAAATCATGAAAAAGCTTGAGACCTAAAAATACCACAGGAAAATAAAATCTTGATTTTTCTTTAATGAAAACTCATTTTCCACCTTAAAAAAAATGAGGGAAACTTAATTTTACGTTGTAAAGATTTGTCAAAGTTTTCCAACCGGTCCCTGCAGGATAGAGCAAACTAAATGCTCTCAATGGCTAGCTCCCCACTGGCACTCCGAGCTGTAAAGAGTCAGTGGCAAATGCAAAATGTGCTGCTAAGTGATGTAATACTGGGTTTACAGGTGTTTTGTCTTAGAGAAATGAAATATGGCACCACTTCAATGTTCTGGGGTTTTAGTGGGTTTGCCTTTGTTTGGGTTTTGTTGTTGTTTGTTTTTTTTTGTTTTTGTTTTGAGTTTTTGGTTGTTTTTTTTTGTAATTGCAGCACTATCTGCAGGGTTTAGACTATCTTGGTATTTGTCCTGTCAAGTGCTTTTACTTCTCAACCCCTGCCTTACTGTAAAGAATGAAACACTGCCTGGGCTGCCCCAGCCTGACCAACCCAACATCTGATCTCTAACAGCAGCAAAGAGTGGGTGCCTCCAGAAGGATATAAGCACACCGCCAGCATTCTTCTATTCTTAACTGTGTGATTTGCACAATAACTGCATGTCTTGTGCAGTTATTTTTTGACAGGGAGCAGATGACAGGTTTCCTTCAAAACAGAGATTGCAAGCAGAGATGGCACTGTCTTAAGCACAAAACAAAGATTCACCAACACACAACCATCTGCCAACAGGCAAGGCAGTTCAAAAGCAACAGTCAGGAAAGGCAGGAAGAGCTGAAGCAGTTGCAGATTCAGGATACTGACTAGTAATTTTGCTCCATAAAACTGTTAACTTTCAAGAATTTCGACATTTCAGCTTTGGCAATCAAATCTGTGAGTTTGGCAGCGATGCTGGTGCAGAAAGCACAGGAGTTCTGCCCTTGATTCTGTTTGCTAGTGGGATCTAACAAGGAGTATTTCTGGGATTGATAATAAGAAATGTTATTTTGGCCTAGTTGTGTAGTAAACAACCAAGAATTTGCTGCTAAACTGTTGGTTTTATGGAATACAATGGTCAAGAAGGTTTACGGGTCTAAGGATCAATAAGGTCTGAATTGCTGCTTTTATATAGTTTTTGTGAGTGAGTCAGCTGCGGAGGGTAAAGCTAGAATTGGGCATCTTGCAGAGCTGAAAAGTTCTTTCCAAGACATGTAGGGCTACAATCAAGTATCATACAAATAATATAATGTATCTTGTCAAGTCCTGATTTCCTGAGTCCACAGACTCATCTGGAGAAGTGATATATGAAGAAAGATGTGGGGAAAATACTTGATGTCTGGAAGAGCCTCTGCAGGCATGAACTGTGCAACTTCTATCTTCACCTGCTAGAAATAACTCTTGCTATGTTTCATCTGCTATTGCTTTCATAACTTGTAAGCTGAAGGGAGCTGTATAAACAGGTTTTGCTTCTGAATTGATCCTCACATGTATGCAAGGGACCTTCAGTGCTCTGTTTGTCTTCATTTATTCAGAAAGGGGGAGGAAGGGAAAAGTGTCTCAGTGTGTGATTCACCATCTGAGTCTAAGAAACTTCACATCTGAAGAGCTTTCAGGTGCCTGTTTTCAGCCTAAGAAAAGAAGTTCTTTCCATCTTCTACACACAAACCACCTCCATCCTCCCCACTGACCTCATCTGTTAAATCTACTTTACACTTCCTAAGGTGACTAAGTTTTTGACACAGAGGATATCAGCAAGAGATTCTCAGCTACCAAACTCTGATATACATCTTTAGAAAAACATGACCCAGATTACACATTGCAGAAATTATATCATAGCCCTACCTCCCAATGCAGCCTGTAACTCACTTCTCTTCAAAACATCCCAAGCCATTGTGCTGGATTTGAAAATGCTAGTCACTCAGGGTGGAGTTTATGCCTGACACAGACCAGATAAACTCCAGTCATCGCCTCACAATACTTTTTTTTTTTTAATTTAATCTTTAAAAAGACAGGCTGCTGGTTAACTGAGAGTCCCCTGTTTGATTGACAGTATCTGTCAGAGGCAATGAACTCCACTTGAACATCGCCTTTATGTTCCTGTGTAAAGTTGTTCAACTGTGACCCTTCCATCTGTTCCAGCTAATCTGAAAGTCATTTAGGCCCGCTTCTCCATTCATCCTAAACACAGCACATTCTCCTGTTAACACACATATGCAAAGTTGTCGGGCTGTCAGCTACGTAAGGGCTTTTTTTTCCCCCCCTCTTTTTTTTCCCCTGAACTCCCACAACATCTGTGTATACATTTCCCTGTAACAATTGTAATTAAAAAAAAATTATCAGAAACTAGTTCAAATCTTACTAATTACCTTAATGAATATGACAGTAAATCTCACAGCATCACTTCAGAAAATAGTTGAAAGGCTTCTTTAAATGAGGGGTCATCAGGTAGCTGACCGGTGCATGTGCAAACCTCCATATTTTAAAGACTGAGACAAATGATTGCCTTGAAGAAGGTGTAAGATCTTTACCAAAAAGTGTGTTTTAAGATTTTCAAAGACTATTACTCATAAACAGCTGTTCAAACCAACTTCAAATATCTAAGATTATCATATCCTATTTGATATGCAATTGGAAATACGTACAAACTTACGAAAACAGTCTGGAAACTCTTAACAATGTGCTTGTGAAACTCTTAATGCTCTCAGTTAATTTTCTCTTTCAAATTCATCTTGCACCAGTTGGAAATTATTCCACTAACAATGCCAGTACAGTTAATTTTATCTTGAGAACGAGTAGTAAATCATCTGTTCCTTGCACACAAAGTTAACATTGACAGTAAAGTTCACTTTAAATTCAGGAGAATAAATGTTCATTATGGTCCTGCTCAGACATTGCTGCAAAGCTATGAAATACATCCAACAAAACTAAGAGAAACCCAAGAAGTAATTTCTGACGTGTGCAAGGAAATACAAAGAGAAGGTTCCTACCTTCAAAATAAATTCTTTATTGCCACAGAAGAAAATAATAATAATAATAATATAAATTTCATCATTCATGATTCATTTCTGATACATCATACACCAAAGCCTTTACAAAAGACTGATTCACTAAAAAACAAAAAAGCAGCATAATGCCACCTCCTGTAAACGACTCTCAGAATAAAGAAAAAACTACTCAAACTTACGGAATATTAACAAATTAACAGTTCATGGGGAAAAAAAACCAGTATGGGAATTATTATGGAATTCATTGTGCCTCTAAAGGAGACCAGGATTACATGCTGTACACACTCACACTATGTCTCAAATATTTATTATATGGAATGTGTACCTCTGGTAGAATCTTGACTTCTTGGTAAATGTTAGCACAAAATGAGTGACACTTGTAGCAAACCTTTGTTCTCATGGCTGATTTCTCTGACAGAAGTTACATAGAAGAATAGAATCAGGAAAAAGAAGATAAAAAACCCAACAGAAAAAAGCCCCAAATCTCCCCAGCCTACTGTTCAGCTCTGTCATAGAGAAGTAAAGGAACTAGACTTCCTATTCATGTATTACCCACTCCGGTTGTCATGCAAGCTTTTTGGCCTTTCTCATCCTACTTGAATGGTGGTAAAGTAATAAAGGCAATGGGATGAACTTCTCTTTTTTTTTTTCTTTTTTTTTTTCCTACTCACAAAAAAAAAAAAAAGTGCTTCTGATTCCTCTTATGACGTGACGGAGGCTCAACAGCGAAGACCTACCAGCCTCACATTAAAGACCCAATAGTACAAGTTTAAGTAAGAGATTGCAATTTGTGCTGTGACTTTTATTTATTTTTTTAAAGAAATATGCATTGAGTTTACACGAATTGTCAACGATAGCTAAAACAATCCTTATCTGCCCATATGCTTTCCTACTATTTTCACAGAAAAACCACTTGTTAAACCTGTATGTAACAAAGTACATCAAAGTTGCAGAGTTAATTGAAAAATAATTGCTTAAAAATGCATGTCTGCCTTTTCATTTAGAGTCTCTGCTGAAAATATAGAGTCTCTCTATGTACCTTCATCAGCACCTGCCCTGGTGTTGTTTTGGCTGATGAACCCAGCCTTCATTTGCTGTAAATACCATCAATGAAGAAGCTCTGACAATGCTTCCCAATGTTTCTGGCTCTAAAAACTCAGTGTAGAGACACTCATGTTTGCTATGATGTCACACTTCATGTGTTCTTGCATTACTGGTGGTCAAATTAATGTTTTAAGGGTCTAACAGTACAATTTTTTTAATTAACACAGAGAGGCCTCATTAATAATACAGTTAAAAATAGCTTTCCAGTATCTATCTCTCCTCCTTGCCATGAAAATCATATTGGAGTGCAAGGATGGGTCCTGAGTGCTTCCTGACATGTATTGAGCTTTTACTTTATCAGCTAGAAATCATTTTCCTTTTACTTTTGATAAGGGAAAAGTAAAATGAATTTGCCATGACATAGGGCATAAATTTGTGGAGAGAAGAAATCACAAAGAAGGAATTAAATTTCCTTAGGGATGGAAGAGAAGGTTGATTTTCATGAGTAAGGGAGCTATGCATAATTAAAAGACCTCTGGGGAGAATCAGGTCTTCGTGTGTTTTTCCAAAATCTCAGAAGAACAGTAAAAAAAAAAACAACTATCATAGCACAGTGAGAGAGAAGTTATGACAAAAGTGATATTGCACGTCCAATAAGGCTGCAAAAAACAACCAGTGTCCAAGATTCACTGGTTTAGGCCAAGTTTGAATTTCTTGAGTAGTTATGCCAGTTGTTTTTTTCTGAATATCAACACTTTGTAGGAATATGTAAGGAAATTGCTAGTACGTTGAGTCTGAAAGAAAAATTCATGGATCTACAATCCCAGGGAAGACATCCTTAAGGGGAGTTCACAGGGAAAGAAAAAAGAGAAAACACAGAGGTTCAAGATGATAATAAATCTCCCTTGTAGACATATATTTTGCTTTGACAGTAGCACTCCCCAGAGAGCTCAGGATGTTTATGGACCCTTTTTCTTAATATGGGACTTTGTGTATAACACAGTTTAGGAAAACAACAGCATTGTTGTAGGCAGTACAAGCAGCACAACTTGTTTACCATCTAGAGCTAGACTTTAGACAAAGATTTGGCTGAGATTTCTGCAGACTGTGATTATCTCTAAAGACTTTTGAGTCTTTAAATATCTATGGAAAGTACTGGGCTGGAAAACTTCACAGATGAAGCCTTGTCCTTCTTGCTGCAACTTTGCTTAAGTATATATACTTGTCAGCTTATGTCCTACAGAGATGCACAATATGCCAAACACAAAATTAAGTCTGTGCCTGTACATGACTTTATGCAGATTCCCATCCTGGAAGTGGAAGATCTGCAGTCAATTATCAACCATTTGCTGGTAAATAAATGTGGGGATCACACTGGCTCTGTGTCAGTGAGGCTGAGGAGGGATGAGAATGGACAACCTCACTCACCACAGGGAGGATGGAGCCATGCAAGGACCCAGAAAACCAACCCAGCTAATTACAAGTCCCAGTCGGTCAGTGAAGTCTTCACTGTGTACCCTCTCTCTCAATTAAAATGTCTGGGGTAAAGACATTTTGATTCACCTAATCTATCCAACAAACTTGGTAATTACTTAACCTGAATTTCAAGAGACAACATTTTGTCTTGGGCAGTCTGCTGTGTGTCCTTCAGCACAGAGGTGTGCTGAACAGAGGCCAAGGAGTCCTTAAAAACTCTATGGAGAAATAGGGCATCTTGGGGGAAATCCCCCTTCCCTTTGATTCTTCTGGTAACCTAGTAAACAAAGCAGCTTTCCTTGCTACTTTTAGTCAGACAACACTTCTAATGCCAGAACTTCCCCCCAGTGCCAATTGTTCCCCTCTATTTTCACTATTTGCACCTCCCAAAGATTTTCTTCCATCACGGTAAAAACCATTTCTTTTATTTTCTAGAAGAAAATATGCAGTTACTTCATTAGTCTGACTTTTTTTTGCTAACTTAAAAAAAAAAAGGCCAACCCCCCACAATTCTTTAGCAACTGAGTGTTACCATAAATATTGCAAGGGGTTTCTAGTTTTTGGCTATTTCTGTGTCAGAAGATGAGTACTGAACATGGTTTACCTCCTAAAGTGCAAATCGCTGCTTGGCTTCTTCCATTGTTCAGTTTGTATCAAATCTTTGCCCAGTCCTCACTGTGACAAAAAAACCATTAATTAACTTCCCAAACCCTACTACTTCATAGTGCTACCTATAGATCTGCAACCAGAACTGATAAAAGCATGAGAAAATCTATTTCTAAACATTACTATGTCATCTACTCTGTACACTCAATTATGAAAATTAGACACTACCCTCAAAAATAGTTTTTTTTTTTAAATGTAGAAATTCTTATTGTTTGCCTTTTGATCTTTACCCTTAAAAGCCATCTTCAATAAATCTTTTCAAGATTTATTTCACATTTGAGAGAGCCAAAAGAGTACATTTAAATGAAAAAAGAAAGAAAGCAGCAGGTTCTTTGTAACTATATGACTAAAAGAGCTGGGGACTAGAAAAACAATAATTAAAAAATACAGATTTCTGAGCTGACACTATGGAGCTTGAAAGGTCATTTAATCCATTCTCTTGGCTCAGGGCTCAATATGGCAACCAGTGGAAGGAGGTAAAATCACAGAGCTCTTTGCATGATCCTGCCATGTCTGCAACAGGAAAGATTTTTCTATTGACCAATGCCTGTCTTTAACAACTAATTCTACACGTCAGAAATTCTAGAAATAGAAACCTAAAATGCTCATCCACCAATAGGAGAAACCAGAAAGTGGGTTCTTCGGTGTTTGTTGTTGATTATTTCATTTTTTGAAAGTTGCAACGGTCACATCACCAGGGTGTTACCCGTGACCCACAGATAAATACAAAAATCCACTGGTGTTTTCCCATGCCCAGATTTAGGCATAATCTTGGCAGTATAAGTTGCCACGGACACTCATTTTAAACTGATCATCTCAGGAACTTCTTGCATCTCATCTGTAACAAACACTACAAATGCCCCTGATAAGGAACAGGTCTATATCTGTGTTTGCCTTGACTTTTAACTTTTTTTTTTTTTAAGGAATTGGTTCAATCCGAAAAAAAAGAACTGAAAATAAAGAAAAGAACATCTCTTGTCAAGGTTTGCCTGCGTACTTACAAAATCAGCAGATTCAGCTACAGAGCAGATATTCTGCTGTGTATAAACTGAGCTCCAGGACACTCCCCTGAATTCTTAAACAGCAAGACAAAATATTTATTCTTATTATTCATTTTAAAACAAAACTGACACTGTAGGAAAGTTACAGTTTGAATACAATCACAACACACTAACAACCGCAGTGCATATCTGACAAAAAGACATTTTGAGGCACAAAGAAAGCTCTTACATAAAGGCATGGATGTACCCGCACCAGAGACTACGGAAATAATTATTCTACCAAAAAAAATTAATCCAAAATCCCAAATTCAGTTTGTTTAAAAACCCCCTATTTGTCACTCGAGGACTGCTGAGCTGCAAAAGAAATGTGAGTTGAAGGGAATAACCTATAGGGCAAGCAGAAATGATTGAAGGATCTCAAAACAAATAGTGATGAAAGCCAAGGAAGTTGCAACAGTGACTGAAATGGGATGTGGGAATATTAGATGCATTAACTCATGCACCACAATCAGTCAACGTGATCATCAACGTCCTTCCTATTTAAAACTTTCAGGTGGTTTTTTTTTTTTACATATGAGAAACTATTTATAATGACTTTAAGATATCTGAGAACTTGGAAAAACAGATACTAGATGAAGTACGAGCATGAATTAACTGTATTACTAACTGCAAAACTTCAAATATCATATACCAATCATTTTTATTGTAGGTGTGCTTTAAAATCTACATTGGATCATTTATTTGACTTTCAAAATTAAAGCTTTCTAGTGTATTCAAGTCATTTTTCATCTTTTATCTTGGCTTCCAGTGAGACTGATATTTTTTTTTAAGAAATCTGATATTCTTACGCAATTATACGACTCCAGGAACTGTGGCTCTGACAAACAGGGTGAAGGGCAAAACTGGCAGACCTGCAAAGGTGCTCAGGGTGGAGCTTAGAGGTAGAAGATAAATTTGGTAGAAAACCCAAATTCCAATAGAGGAGTATCTTTATGAAGAACATGTTTACACATCTGTTCCTCAGGGACATCCTCACTGGAGCCCGATGGGAGCCCATCCAGTGGGTTTTGGGAGTCTGTTAAATGGTTCTTGGTTCTCCTCTGAAGCCCTATGACTCTTCACTTGTAAGACTTCAATTTTCCAGAGGTTCACCTCAGGGCCCTCTGTTCTTTCACAGAGGTTAAATAATGAATTCTCCTATTAATTCTTTGACATTGTTACGTGGATTTATTACTACCTTTTACCAGTCAAGCAGCCAAGTAGTCTGCAGCTGTCTGTAATCATTCTCTTCTCTATTATGGGAAGTTGTGATAGAATATCTGAGCAAGAAACTAAGTCCTTCTGGTACTTCCTTTTAGAAGTTTAATTATCATAACTAATAATAAGAATTGATTTTGGAAGCATGTTTGCCCAAGGAACTCAACACAGTCTGGGTGATTTTTGCATTACTTATCCAATTACTGCAATGAGATGAGGTCTCCACTGCTCAACACAAAAAAACTCAGTTAAAAAGAAAATGGAACAGAGGACTATTGGAGAAAAAACCCAAACAACAACAAGTGCTGTTTGCATCTCACATTTTAGATTCATTGTTGCATCATCCAGCAATAACAGAAATCTGAACTGTAGTACACTATACAGCAGCAGGAGGATCTGAGAATCACAGCCCAGCCCCACAATTTGGTCAGAGGCTAAACTTTCTCCTTTATGATCTTTTAAATTAAAAAAAAAAAAAGTGCAGGCTGCCTAGCCTGGTATCAATTACCACCCTCAACCCCAAAGAAAAATCTGTCTTGTAAAGCTCCATTTAACATATTTTCTCAGAGCTATGTAGCTCAGAGTAGTGATTTCAAGGACTTCTCCAGGGGGACACAGCCAGCCAGGTTCTCTGACACTGGTCCAGGGTGGCAGGCAGAGCAGACATGCACCAGGGTGGGAAACATTGAACTTCATCCTCAACAAGTATCAAAAGGCGACTTCATTAAACCGAAAGATTTTTTGCAGTGAGGTAACAGCTTATAGTGTATTGCAAGGAGATATGAGAAAGGGCAGATTTTTCTTATCTTTTGTTATTGGAATTGACCCTCAGGGTCCTTAGGCCTTGGTGAGAGCTTAAGCAAGCTTAGATCAAGGAAGGATTTTGAAATTGAATTTATTCAGATTAGCAAAACCTTCCATGAGAGGATTTACTCTCAACAAGCTGTTGCCAACTCAGAGCTTTGAAAGCCCAGCACATTTTACTGATTTACAATCAACTTTTTTTTTTTTTTAAACCCAAGACTGGCCTCATTAAAATGTTTGCCATCAACATTCACACAGTATCAAAGATTCTCTGCCAAATGTTTATTTATAGGTATTTCCCTTGCTTGTTCAGATCATTTTCATTCAGATGACGTTTCAGGGCTTTAGGGAAAAAAAAGTATTGCAAATAATGATATAGAGGAGGAATGTGTGTGGGAGGAATGCACTTGCAGTAATGAAAAAGTGCTCTATTACAATGAAAGCCACTTCTCAGTCTCTGCTTCATTTCATAATAAAAACATGACCTCACATAAAAATCAATTTTCCCTCTGGCACTTCACATATTTATTTCAGCATTTTTATCTCTCAAAAAGTGAGATATGCATTCCTATTTCTGCACTGCAGACCTGTGACGCACACAGAGCTCTCAGTCCCAGTTGTTTCATTTCAGCAGGGAGCAGTTTTACAAGTTAAATCCAAGCCTTGCTCAAATCACTCAGCATTTTGACGGCCACTTCATGGGGTCAGGATTTTAACTTACAGCTCCTAAACCAGATTTTCATGGTTGAAATTTGTTCTATGCTTGCACTGGGAACTATCCCCCTGCCTTTAGGCAGAGGAAGAAGGTGCAGCAGAGAATGACGTGCTCAGAGACCTTTCTTGGAGGGCTTCTGCCAACTCGGGCCACATCACCAACGTGTACTGGAGAAATGCCAATTTCAGCAGAAAAGAGGTTTGTGCCTAATGAGTCAGTGATGTTTCAGAGACCTGCATCACGGCTACAAACTCCACGTGTACTTTGTACAAATTCTTCCCTTGTCCAATCTGGTGGAAACGCGAAGGATGATGATGACAACAACCAGGAGGAAAGGGCATGTTGGAAACCCACCCTTCTCTGGGGAGGGCTTGAGGATACAAACTATTTCTGTGCCTCAGACAATAATTGAACTGCAACAGTATACCTCACCCAATTTCTGTTCAACGTGGGCTAAACAATAGATTTATTTTTTTAAATTAAAGAGTAAAAGCCAAAGAAAGACTAAACCATTTGTTGCAATCTTATGATTTCTTACGAAATCTAACAGGGAAAAACTAAAAATGTATTAATACTCCAGTGGTATGGTAATATAAGATGAAATGGTGCAAGGAACCGAACACTGCAGCACTTGCTAAGAGTTATTACTCTGAGTCAATGCAGGAACTATTTTACACAGGCTTAATTTTCTCAGCATATACAAATTTATTTGCATGTAGCAGTGCTTATTTTATTTCTCCAGCTAAACCCCTTTTCCTCAACTCAGAGCTTTATGGTACTTTAGGATAAAAAGAAAAAATAAATTGTAAGTCTGTATCTTTCTTCCTGTGGAAGATTTTGCACAGGATTTATCGCAAATAATATCTCAGTTTTGAAAAACTAACAAGCATAATTTTTTAAAGCCTCCTCAGAATAATCCTCCAATTTCAATCTGTAAAATGTTTTCACATCTTTGAAATGTTTTGGGGTTTTTTTAGCTGAAAAATGTGAGACAAATATTTATCAAGGAACATTTCTATAAAGCTCAAAACTTGCAGAAAATCTTGTAATGATTTTACTTAATAATCCATTGTTTTCATGTATTTCTAATTCTGATTGAATTTTTTTCCTTTGAAATAAAGAATGAACTATTAAGCTTTATCAAATAAGTACTAAAGATACAGATAACATTTTTTTGAAATAGAAGCTGTTGAGAGAAACTACTACAAAGTGCTCAGGAGTCAAATCTTCCCTACAGCTCCCTTATATCTGGGATGGTAAAGGCACCTGTGAACTAAAACAATCAACAAGATGAGATCTCAGCCTCTGCATCACTGGTGTGCAACAGTCCTGTTGCCAAAGAACTTTCTTCTTGTGATTGAAAAGCAAGTAAAAGTTCATTTTAAAAAATGCATATAAGTTTTCTTTGTATTACTGAGTAAACTGTAATTTTTACAATTAACAAAACCAAGTTTTCCTGGCAGACAAATAGGATATTTTTTTTTTTGTAAGAGTATATGTATTTTACACTAACAACAATTTCTGAAAAAAATCATCTTCATTGTTGCATGATATGTGCTGAGAATCTGCTTAAGGTACATGGGATTCCCCTTTGCCCTCTGCCAAAGTGTGTACACGCATATGTTATCAGAGCCAGGTTTGGTAACTCTTGCAAATTCTAATTTTGTATACTTGCCTAACTCTAAGCCCATTGTACGTGGTATTAGGCCCGTTTCTTGTCAGAAAGATTACCGTTGTATGTATACTATCTTAAATGTTCTTTTTGTGACCTTGCTCTGCACTCTGAAACAAATGAAGCAGGTTTTTGGTGGAGTTTTGTTGTTTTGGTTTTTTTACCCTTGATGGGCGTACTGGGAGTGGGGGGGAGGGAAAAAAAAAAAAATCATCATTACACATGCGGTGCACCAAGGCACACAGACTTCCTTGTGACCGTATTTAAAGAAGCAGGCACAAAGAAATAGTCATTGCAGCTACAATAGGGGAAATCTAGTATGCATTTCCAAGGAATCACATTTTGGGGAGAATTACAGAATAATTACACATATGCTTAGATCATGAGCATTCAATGAAGCGGACAATATTTTGAGGATTTAAGATGTTGGTGTTGTGGTCGTCTCTAAGAAACCAGGATAATTCGGACATTCAAATGCAAAACCGCACCATTTGGAGAGTGTAATGCGGTCTGTTCTGGTCGGTGTTACAAATTCGGAAAGGATTCCCCGGCTGCAGACATTAGCCACTTAATACTTAAATCTGTTTCCAAATGTAAAGCATACAACAAAAGTCTTTTGCATTAATGAAATGTATCCTAACACCAGTATAGTGACACATTTCATTAACGTGTCACATTACAGATGTAAAATATAATTACAACAGATATGCCTGTCCTGCAGCTTGGTAAAACCCAGGGATGAAATATTGTTTAACTGATTATGCAATAAACCTCCATCTCAGTCCTGTAATTTTCTAGCAGTAGATTAAGCTAATTTCATGCTAACATGCTGAATTTCTCAGCCTTGCAGCTACACTCACTGGTGGCTCAGTCATGTTGATTTGATTTCTCTGGTACAACAGAAATATCAGGCCAGGATAATTGTCAGCTGCTAATTAATCGTTAGGAAGTGCCAGTAGATGAGTGCAAATATCTGTTGGTTTCCCCTACCATTGCCACTTGGGCTGGCTGTGCTTTTAGATACAGGGAGATGCTACCACATACAAATCTAAGAATCTTCACATTTCTAAGACTCTCATATTTCATAAAAGCAAAGCCATTGAGACACTGAGTACAGCAGAGCACCAGCATCTATCTCTTTTCATCTTCTACTTTCTTCAAGAATATTTCAATACTCTTTAAAACACGAGGCAGATTTTGCTTGCCTGCATCTGGTCTCATTATAAGTGAGAGCAAAAGAACAGCATAATCGGTATGCAAAGAAGTATTATAGCTCTTCATATGTGACCCAGGGTATTCTACAGTCATCACAGAAAAATAAATGTATTATTATTATTATTATAGTATCTAAATTCTGCTACAGCGTTTACAAATCAGTGAAACAATGGCTGGAGCTTTAAAACTCCTCCTCAAATGAATGTGCTGCAGTATTTATGGAGTGTCTGAGACACCGTCATTGCTGAGTCTGCAAACATTAACTTCTGGGAAGTCTCGATGTACCTCTTGTTTACGGCAAGAACAGCCTTCAGACTAGAAAGCCAAGGGGTGATTTTCCAGGGGGAGCGCCCCGACCTGCCGTTCCCATCCCGGAGGCAGCGCTCAGCGTTTGAAGGCTGAGTCGCCACAAAATGCAGCCTAAGCAGAATAGTTACAGCCCCTCAGCTCTGTCCAGGCAATACAAAGAATTTGAGACAATTCCACTAATTCTTCCCCCTTCTCCCAAATCACAACTGCAACATAAAATAATAAGGTCTTTTCCAAGCAATAAGAACAGAGTTCCCTTCTTTAATATTGTGGTTTAATTAGCCTCTCTGGTAGCCTTTGATTGTGGGCTTCAGATTTTTTCTGTAGCACTGAGGTTTACAATTTTTGCTTCAAATTTATCTAATTAAATTCATGAAAGTAAAGTAAATAAAATTTATTAAATGTATTAAACAAAAAAAATCCACAGAACTGTCTTAGACATAATCTAAGTCACAGGATTTTAGAACCTGAAGAATCTGCTAAAAATCTCCTATTTGGATCATTCTAGGTTTGAGGAGGTTTAATACTTTTCAGTGGACTTTTTATATCTTTGAGTTTCTCAGGAGAAGAAAAGAAATTAGTAGACCTCGCAAAGCTCTTAAGAAAACAGCAAAGAACAAAACAAACAAACAAACCAACAGAAAAGAGAACCCGAAACTTTATGTTTCTCAGACACTGCTGATGTAATTCTGCCTATCAGGAGATAAAGGACTGCTCTAGTCACTCGGCAGCAGTGAACCACTTTCTTTGCAACTTTGTTTCCTTTTCCTTCCTTTTTGTGTATTCCCCCTGTACTTCATAAAAGTCCAAAACTTCAAAGACAACAAAGCTGATAATCAACAGGTCTCTGCTGTGTGCAAAAATAAGGGATTGTCAACATGTACAGTT
This sequence comes from Manacus vitellinus, assembly GCF_001715985.3. Classification (NCBI taxonomy): domain Eukaryota; kingdom Metazoa; phylum Chordata; class Aves; order Passeriformes; family Pipridae; genus Manacus; species Manacus vitellinus. The sequence continues at coordinate 2,680,170 of NW_021940711.1, forward strand.
TATCTTATATCCCATTCTTGTTCCAAATTGCTGAAATAAGTAAGGAATAATTATAACCAGGAATAATAAAATAATAATAATAAAAAAATCAACATCCCGTGGACCATCAGGTTCATATGAGCTGTGAAATTCAAATGCAGGTCACAAAATACAAGTGTGTGATTAATATAGGTAAAGGTAAGCAATTCACCTGATGTTTTAGCTGCAGAAATTGTAAATGCCCTTAAAAATAATAAACAATTACCTTTCTATGATAGAAAGCGTAGAAGAACACAGTCTAGTATACATTCTGTCCTTGCTACAGAAAAAGAAAGAAATAGAAGGGAATTTACTAAATAAAATAGGATAAAAAGTCTACTTCATAATTGAAAGAAATTGATAAATGTACAGTTACATCTGTAGGTTCTATTACACAGGGATATAAACCCTGTAGAATTCACCCCACATAAATATTTAGATTGAAAAGGTTTTTGCCTGGAATGTGGGAAGTGGAGCAGACACTTTCACTAGTAAAGAGCAACTTGCAAGTGTGGTCATTCCCCACTGATCAGATTATGCCAGAGATTTGACAGATACATCATTCTAGCAGATGGACTAATTTTTCCCAGAAAATTCCCATTTTTTCCCTCTAAAATGTAAAACCAAAGGACTTTTCTCAAAGTATATATTTTTAATTTGGTTGTGTTTTGCTGGTAGTGTCCCTTCATATTCCTGGTGATTTAGAATGACTGTGTTGCTTTAGTCTCTCTATGTGTCAGCTTGTACAGGCAGCTCATAGTACTTATCAACAATAACTCAAGAGAGAATTATGAGTTAATTACTTTAAAAAGAATAGTTCAATATCCTTGTAGTCATGTCACGCTGTCATCCACCATAGTCTTATTGTTTATTTTTTATGTACTTTACTATATTACAATGACTTGTGAGCAGCACTATTGCATAGAAGTTACCAGAGAGCCGAGAAAGATCAGTAAAAATCCTAATTATTGGAACACTGCATAGTTTAGAGACATAAGGCAGGGTTTTTTAACCTATGTCTTATCAATTCAAGCTCCCCTGTATTAAAATAAATAGTATTAAATCCTTCCTGTAGTATCTGCACACTTTGAAGTAAAAGCTCCACAAGTAGTGGAGGGATGTACAACCATCTGTAAAACCTTGCTCTTCCTACTGTGGCTAATAGTATTTTGGTGACATTATTATTAGTATACCAAAAGAGTAGCTGTCTGGGCAGTTTGTGTTTTCCATTAGCATTTTTTTGCAGTGTGCTGAAAGATTACGAAAAGGGAGGAAACAGTACATGAATCAAGGCTCAGCTGTCAGACTACAGGAATGAATATGGGAGTCTGATTTAATTACATTTTCACAGAGAGTAAAGCTGCTATGCAATTTTGTAGCTCAAGTCTTCCCTTAGGAGGCATCTGTTAGGTCCTGCAATACTTTTGCTCACACCAGCTTTATGCTTTAGTAGCTGCTGACTTGAGTGAAGTGGCTCCTGATGGACACCAGCATAGCAGCATAGGCAGCCAACTCCATTCCTTCCAGTCTGAACTGGAAGTGCTCCAGGGGAAGAAACACACAGTTGTCCACCAGCAAACAGTCCTGGTCTCTGCCTCATACTTGCTGGGTCTATGTGCCTTAGAAAAGACAGATGCCACTTCTTCCTCTTACTCAGACCAGTCCATCCTTTCAATCAACAGTTAAAAGAATTTCTCTGATCAACTAAACAAAATTTCTGCTAGGAACGCCCAGCATGTGTTTGTTGTTCAACTCATTAAGTTGATGGGACTGTACAAGTGAGTACTCTTGAGCAGCAACAGCATCAAAAACAGAACATCAAAACAGAATCATTGCACCCGCAGACTCCCCAGCATAAACCCACCTGCCTTATTTTAACTGAGGTTTCTCACAGCTGAAAGACATATCAAACATTAAATATGTAGAAGAGATCAGTAGTTAGCAACACATTCTAAAAAAGATTTATTGAGGTCTTAATTCATCTTGGCCATCAAACACAAAAAAATCTGATGGCTTGGGAAAGCGTATTTGTATTATCACATCCCCACTGGTAAACAAGACTGTGGGTTTTATTGTGCCTTCAACATTCTCCATATAAATAGACAGGAAAGCTCTCCCAGCCTGGCTCAGTTTACTCCATGTGTCAGCTAGCCAGGATATATATTCACTAAGTACAAATGCAATGTACTCCCTTCACAGAGCCACTGAGAAGGGCAAATGGCAACTCTGATAGAATCATCATCACCTCTGTGTCAGAGATCGGGAAAGAAAAAAAATCATGTAACTCTGGTTACAAGAAGCCTAAAGTTCTCTAAGTTTGCTCAGAAACATCCTGTTAATTATTATGTGTTCAGGTCATGGCCATATCTGTCTAGCACATGAAATCAACATTTTAAAGTAAAGGATGTTATATCCATCCTAACTCACCTGCCTCTTTGTTATGATGCTGTTTGCAAATGGTCCATGTAATGTATTGGACAAAAATGTAACCTAGAAATATCTGGAGTTACATCTCTGCCTTGCACTAACCAACAAACCCTACATTCATTCAAATCGCCTGAAGATAGAATCATAGAACAGTTTCTGTCAGAAAAGACCTTTAAAGCCATCTAGCTCAACCTCCAAGATGAGCAAGATCTAGCCTTGCAAATACTTGTGTGCCTTCCTAATACCCAAGGCCTTAAGCATTGCATTCACATTTAATCCCATACCCTGAAATCTAATAAACCACTACTGAGATGCAAACAGACAAACAGTTAAAACAGGAGAAACCTGTATGACTTCTGGTTTGTTATAAACATGTAACTAATAAACAACCCAAAACATACAATACAAATTTCTCCACAAGACCATCTTGCTGTGGAACAAAGGACACTGAAACGCTCCGTAATTTGGCTGGCTTTTCACGCTTTCTCTATTCTTCTAGTGAAATCTGAAGCCATGAAATTTCTTTTTTGTTAACGCAAAGACATGGTAATGTCAAGCATTCATGACCATAAGCATGGAAAATTGATGAAATTACAGTGTGTTCAGGAAAATAATACGGTGATGACAGAAAGAGTCTCTGCTTCTATCTGCGTCCTGGTGGCAGCTTTTTGAACAGGTGAACATTTTTTCCTCCCTCTGTGCAAAACATCTCTTTGCATGAATACATCAAATAGATGCCCAGGGAGAAAGGTCAAAGGGAAATAGTCACACAAATAATTAAGATATGAAGAGGCAGTGTATTAGATTCATTAATGCTTTCCACTGTCTCATTCAGTCGAGGTGCACCTTTCAACCTGACACAAGATCATGCACACAAGGCCCTACAAAAATGGAAAACAACAGAGCCAGGCTTATTGCTGCCAAAAAATCAGGAAAGGCAGAGTATGGATAACAAGGTAGCCCTCTTCCAGAACTCCCCACAGTGTAGGAAAGGCCATCTGGAAGCTTCACAACCCATGGTCCCCCATCTTCTGGGCAGTCCTAGTGGGTCCCAGATTTGGTCCTGCTGCTACAGTGGGGTCTTCACATGCATTGCTCCCACATAGTGACCAAATGAATAAATAAATACATAAATAAATACACAGATCCCAAAGGTCATACATAACAGCACCTTGGGCAATTCTTGAAAGAACCAAGAATTGCTTGAAAAAATAATTATATTAAGAATTCCATCAATAAAAATTAAAGGATAAAATTAAAACCAGAAAACAAGGCCACAGAACAAGTTAAATGAAAAAAAAAAAAGAAGGCAAACTGGAGAGAATGAATACAGGTGAACACCCCACTAAAAGAGCCTGCTGAGATCAGCTCAGATCAGGGAGAGCACTTGACTTAGCACCCAGTCCCAGCTCTCCTATGAACAGTTCTTCCCCACAAAGAGTGTACCCTTCAATTGTGTGTGAGTATGTCTGTCAGTGTGCTCTCCCTCAGGGCAGATGCTTCTCTGATAAAGAGCACAGCCCACAAGCTCTGTCACCTTCTGACCTGTTTTCAACATAGACCACCGATCTAGAGAACTTGATAATAAATAGAAATACAACCCCTTCAAGGATGGGGTTGCTTTACTGGAAAGATATCCACCATACTAACTTCTAAACACTTACACAGACAGGATCTCCTCCTCCAAGGGTACCTGGAGAAAATCTGCTCTCTCCCATTTTCTTTCCAAAATTATTCTTTCCATTAAGGGCACATTCTGGTTTTAAAGGAACAGCTGCAAAGAATCACTGTGACCATGCTGCAAATGTAAAATCAATCTGATATTAACACAATTTCTTCTAATTCGAATTAATCAGGGCAGGAAATGCTTCCAGCAATTTCTTTGAAATCCTAGTCAAAATTTGTAGTTATCTGTATGTAATTTTTCAATCTTACATGAATTTCTAGATTTCAGATTTTCTACAAAGGTCTCTTTTCCTCAGACAGACAGACAGAAGACACTTTTATGTGTCTTATGTGTGTATTTATCTTTTATGCGTCCTCTCTGCGCAGCATGTACCCAAGAAGGAGTTATGCAGTTAGAGACTTCTCTCCCAGACCCTGGAAAGTTCAGCTGCAGCTACCAAAAACACAATCAAAGACAAACCTGCCACCATTTGTCTTCTCTTTGCGATTTGAAATCAAGGCTTTATGTCACTGGAGCTCAAGACCACATTCATTAAGGTGAAAATAAATGCATGACTGAAATTCCCTACGGGTTTAGTTGCTGCAGGTTGACACAAACCTAAGATTCAGTTTTGTGTTAAGGCAGCACTTGGTTTGCCACAAGTTTACTTCTCGTTCAGAATGTGGGCAGGGACCCTGCAACAAAAGCTCCTACTTCCTGGCCCAGCTTTCATCTGCTCTCCAGAATCAGCCACCCATCATCCCAAAGTTTCCTCACTGGGGATACTTTCCTGAACTTCTTAGCCAAGCAAACACAGGCAGTTGCCATCATACTACTGATCTTTTAAAATCAGAAAAACTTTTTTAGTTATAAGTCGCCTCTTGATGGTTTTCTCCACAGATCTGAGGACCAGGGCTGTTTTCTCAAAGTCTGAAATTCATGTATGTTCTGATGGCTCCAGGAGCAGGTGTTCGTCACATCTTAAGGTTTGACATAACCTGGAAAGAAGCAACATCACCTCTCCAGATCCCAAATCTTACACAACCTACTTGGACAAAGTGGGAATGAAGCTTTGCCATGTAACACAGTCATGTGTTACCTCCCCCAGACATCAAGTAGCTTCACAAAGCACAAGGCAAATGCTGAATAGGGACCTTTCCTACCCTCCCAGCAGACAAACTAAAAGCAAGGCAAGCTGCACAAATGCTGCAGGAATTGCATGTTATGTTTTACATTACCGATTTCTTCCCTAGCATCACTCTTTGTTGAGCTCATGCTCATGTTGCCCTCTCGTGGCTGCTCTCATGAAGAAGCAGGCCCTACCTCTATCCATTTAGGACTGAGCTGTAATTATAGATATATTCTTGGGATTTTAAGACCAGTTTTTTATTCCTAAAAGTGAGCCATTATAGCAGGAGTTTTAATTCTGTTAATTCTACCAACATCCTTACATATTTCACAGAACCATGGAAAGGTTTTGTTGGAAGGGACCTTAAAGATCATCTACTTCCAAATCCCCTGCCCTAGGCAGGGACACCTTCCAGTAGATCAGATTGCTCCAAGTCCCATTCAGCCTGGTCTTGAATACTTCCAGGGATGGGGCATGCACAGCTTCTCTGGGCAACCTGTGCCAGGTTCTAATATAATTGAATATCTAATCTAAATCTACCCTCCTTCATCTCAGAGCCATTTCCCCCTGTCCTATCACTCCATGTCCTTGCCCAAAGTCCCTCTCTGGCTTTCTTGTAGCCCCTTTAGGTACCAGAAGGGGCTCTAAGCTCTCCCCAGAGCCTTCTCTCCTCCGAGCTGAACAAGCCCAATTCTCTCAGCCTATCTTCTCATTACAGAGGTGCTCCAGCCTCTCCCATATCTCTATGTAACTGCCAAGTCCTCATCACCATCAAGTCAAAAGGCACAGGAAGAAGCAATGATGGACAAGCTCCTTGCCCCAAAACCCAGGTCTAGCTCACAGCCTGCAGGCTCCTCTTCTTTGTCCTCCAAACCTTCCCTCTGCTGCCTGCCCCACTTTTCTGAAGGGGGGAGGAGGAGGAGGAAGAAGAGGGGAAGCTGAATGCCAGATTAATTATTCAGGCCATCACAGTCCTCACCAGACACTGTCTCCCCAGCAAAGACCAAGCAGCACCAAAGCACAACTTGCCTGCTGTGCTCGCTGCAAGCGAGGGTTTTTCTCCCCATACCATGTGCTTTCAGAGCATCTCTCCCTTCCCAGCCCTCATCTGCTTCCTCACATCCACATACACAGCACTCTTACATTATATAGCACATTAGGCACATTTACATATGTCTTGTGGCTTTGCTTCGCTGCTCTACCTCGGTGTGAAAATTTCAAGGCTTCTCTTACTGATATCACTGAGTTTCTTTAGATCAATTCCAAACATGGGAAGACCCACAAGTTGTCAACTCAAGTTCCTCTTTGCTGCACAGGTGTGAAGCCAGGGAAAGTGCCATCAGACTGGAGACCCTGCAGAAGTCAGAAGAACTGATCTCTAAGGGTACCACCAGTAAATGCCTGTAGCAGCCAGGGGCCCCAGGACTTTTTGTCAGGCAGTGACTGCCACTCTCCCTTTTCCCAAAAACCTTTCAAGCCCTCAAAGCCCTATAGCTTTCTGTAATGCCCACTGATTTCACCAGCAATTAGCTGGCTTACTAAATACTCTAGAGATGAGTTTTAATCTCCTGGTGGTTCAGTGATTAGGGTAGAAAGTGTGAATAAGCTCTTATAATCAGGAAGTGTTGTGAGGAAGAACACTTAATATACATGAGGCATAGATACTGTATTCAGAAATAAAATAAACTTAGTTTCAGCAACAAAAAGAGCATCAGGATGTAGTGCTCAGGGGGGAAAAAAAAAGAGTCAGTTTTATTTCTGAGGGGTTTTAGTTCTTATTAAAAGCTGTTTAGGTTAATCAGCTTAATTATCAGGAAGACTGATAATTGTTATAAACTGACAAAGAACTAGAAAAAGGAGGAGCCAAAAAAACATAACACTGTCAGAACCAGACAAAAACCACTCTCCATTTGTCTTGTGACCTGAGAATATACTGAAACTATTTTCCTCCAACTGTTTCTAGAGCAGATGCTGTTGCATTTCTCTCTGTAAACACACAGAAAATAAACAGTGTTCACGAATAAGCACGATCCTCCTGTGCTGTGTGACACTTATCAAGAAAGAAAATGCACACAGAAAACAGGTATGAAAGTACATTAATTTGCATTCCCATGAAAAACTAGTAACAAAGAGAACTTTCATATAGTCGCTAAAGCAATATTAAAGCTTCTACTTCTTAAGTCACTAGGTAGACATAATTTACAGTTCAATTTCACCATTACTTAAAAGGCACGGAATGTTAACTTGAAGAGTTTCCACATTAAAATTACTTTTAAATTATTTCTCCCTGTAAATTTTGTTATTTCTTAGAGTTCTCACTTCTGGACATGCATGAGACAACACAAAACAGATGCCTGTGGACAGTAAATGGAATGAAGTCTCTTTGGCCCAGGAGGATGGAAGAAGAATTAGAAAGTGCCTCAATTCTTTCCAGTTTGTTTCAAAGCAGTTGACAATTTTTTGTAGAGGGAAATTCGTCTTGTTAGTTGGGAGGGCATGACATATTCAAATGCTCAGAATCACAACTCTATGGCTTTATCCAAACTCATTGGGAGATAAAAGAGAACTTGTAACATTCTCTAGAAAACAAGCTTTCTCTTTTGATACTGGGCTGTTACTCTCTGAACTGATGGATGTTTTTTCTTGTGGATTGCTGATTAAAACCTGAATTAAATATACAACAAGAGCAACAAGTTGGAGGAGGAGCATATTGCAGAACCAAGGGCCACCAGCAGCAAGAAAGCAATAGTAACTGTGGAGTGCCTTGGTGAGCATTTGGGAAGGGTCAGGATGAGAACTCCACCCTAAGAAACCATTCAAAGTAGAGATATGGTCTTTCTACTTTTCTTAACCATGAGAAGAAAATTGGTGAGCTTAGAGTGAGCATGTGGATGTCTTTAGTATCTCAGAGCATCGTCATCATCATGGTAGAATTATTTTCCTCCACTCCTGCCAAAACATATGAAATTTGATCTCATAATCTGAAGCAGTCAGTGGTGGATGAAGCACTGGAGTGTTCATAAAATACATAAGCCAGCTCTCAAACAATGCATTTCATTGATGGGCAGTGGAAGTTGGATTTTGTTTCAGAAGCCAAATCCTCCCTCACAAGAAGAGACATTCCTTTCTTACGTGTTCTGGTAGAAGTTACTGTGCAGAAACTCTGCTCAGAAACTGGGCAGAGCCTGTAGGTTCATGAGGACTAAGAACCACTTTGAGCTTTTTTGTCTCTTTCTCTACGTTAAGTCATCTGTAGTTGACAGAACTTTGTAACACTCCCCTTGATTTTGATTTAAAGCTGTCCCCAGAAAAACAATTTAAAATCTGTTATGACCAAGCCTTGGAATACAGTAGTGACTCCCAGCAACTCTGCAGCAGTTTCAACTGAACTATAGCAAAAACAATTTGTCACAGCAACAGCTGAAACAAGATGTGTCAGCAAGATGAATGTCTTGTTCATCCACACTGCAATGCTGATCAGGACTGGAGTGGGGGGAAAAAAATCATTCCATTTCCAGCATGTGTCAGGCAAGAAGAAATACTAGTCATTTCATTTCAGTGAAGGTGGATAAATGCCTGTATCTTATCACATTTCTTAAAATAATCCCTGGCTAAGAGCATAAAACTCCTGAACCAAGTCGAGTCTATTCACATATTCATACTCTCAAGACTCTTAAATGATATTCAGGCAGATGTTATCCCAACATCCAAAAATCTCCACTGGGGTGGCTATCTCTTTCTAACATAGGTAAGTAGAGGAATTGGACTCTCCAAAGTGCTCACTCTGATTTTATCTTTTGGATTCCATATTTATCTTCTTGCAGTTATTTAGCACCTATTTTAATTGCCAAGTACTATCCCTACATAGTCTTACAAACTTACTTGGTTCTCAATGACCAAATTAGATTATTCTCATCCTATGTGGCAGGATACCATGCTAAAGTAACTATGGTGCTGTAAAAGCAGAGCACAGGATGTGTCTTTTACTTGTGGAAGTTAACATGCACCTCTGCCTGTCCCCAGGCATTAGATAAGACCAGAATTAGACCAGTCTCTACAGCTCTTTTCTCTGGGCACTCAAAGCATACTCACTGAACTCCAGAAAAAAAAAAAAAAGAAAGAAAGAAAGAAAAAACTCAACATTTTTGGACCTGTACCAAAACATCCTGTGGTCAAATGTGAGCAAAAGCAAATTTAGCTTGGTTTTAAGTTTTGTTTTGAAACATTTGGTCTGGTTCTGCAATCCTTAAATTTTCTGTTTACTCCCTGCAACAACCACCCTTTGCTAGCAGCATTCTTACTATTTTTTCTTTACTAAGTAAACTGACTATTTATGTATATTCACCTTCATTATCTCTCTCCTTCCCTCAGTCAATCTGTGTTCCTGTCCAGCACAAAACCTAAGGTTGGTTCATCATCTGAGTTTCCAATCATGTGAAATTTGAACTTCACTGGTATGGGAAAATGGATAAGAAACACTTTTTGTTTGAGAGAGAACAGAGAAGGCAGAGATGTCCCATATGACTTTTGCCATGACTAGAAGGAGAAACCATTGCAACTTCTTTCTCTTGGCTCTGAGGTGCAGGAAAAGCAGAGGAATAGAGGGAGACATCTCCTGTTACAGCTAGATTTGGTATTACTTCTAGATTAATTAATTCAATAGGATTCTTTGCATCCTCTTTCATGTTCCTTCTGTGTTTTTTTCCTTTTCTTTGCAACTCTTGAGTCCCCTAAACATAAAAAAGTAAATTAATGTTATCTTGAACAAGCCACTCAACTTTCCACATAAGTTCTTACACCAAATATATATGTGTATATATATATGTATACACCCATCCCATATGAAGTCTATAAAGATTTGTGTATTATGAAGCCATAATTCCATTCTTCTTTCAGCAGCACTAGCACACAAAATCAATATTAAATGCCTTCCTGTTACCTCTTCCACCTTACAGGTATCGCAACTCTCAAGGTTTTTTTAGCATCTGAATTCTCTATCCTGCATCATGGATTTAGGAAACCAGATAACAAGGGCAACTGCCTTTACACTTCATGCCCTTCTGTATTGTAAAAACAGTGCAAACACACACATGCAGCTTTGCTCACGTTTTGGCTTTTGGAACTTTTTAAAACCTTTTAAAAGGAGGAAGTTTTGCAAGATTCATGCAGCATAAAAAACATCCCACATCCAGTCCAATCTTTTTGCTTTACAGCTGCTCTTCTAATCACTTTACATTCATTAAGGACCCCTTGGCAAATTTTCTGGGACTCATCACCCCCAGTCCCCAAAGCTGGAGAGGACAGGGTGGGAGTGTGCCACCTCAGATTGTCTCAGTGTTAAAGATTTGGGGGAAGTAATCGGGATCAAAAGGCATTTGCTTAAATTAGCTTTTTTAATAGTACATAAAGCCCAAGAAAACTTCACAAGTAAGGAAGTTTTCCTTGAAATTTTGACCTTTAGGGGTATTCAAGCCCTAAAAATTTCCAAAATCCTCCTCATAATTGGTTTCATTGTATCTATGTCATTAAAAAGCAACCCCAGTATATTTGTCCAAAATCTAAAAAAAATTGGAAATTCCAACTTTTTGCCCTTCCTGACAGAAATCATTCCATTTTGACCACCTGATGGGCCCTTGGGGTTAATTAGAAAATCCCCATCAAGAGCTCAGAGGCCAATATCAGCTGTCAAAATCCCACATTCCCCTCTTTCACCTCTTTCAAGTGCAAAACAACCTGTGTCTGAAGATGTGCCAGAGAATAAAAGGGCACACCACAACCACTGTGGGCTCTGACTTAGACCTATTCATGGCCTCACTACTATGAATACAGCAAAATCTCAAATGAAAGTTTTAATCTCCCCACTGCATTCAACCCAAAGAGAAAAGGGCTTCCCTTTTAACAATTTCCCCCCTTAAATCTTTTGTGTTGCCGTGCTCCTGAAAAAGCTGAGATTTTGCTCAGCCCCAGTGAGGGCTTTTTGCCATAGAAAGCACTGCACCTCACTCCTTTGTACTGACATAAGAGTAAAGGTCTGCTCGGACCAAAAGTAACTCATGCAAAAGGCCTTCAGAGGCTCTAAATACAAACTGAACAAGATCAGAGTTAAAAGTGCAGGCATCTAATCTCACCCAGCTTGCCTTCTGGGCTCCCTTCCCTTGTTCCTATAGGTGCACGGTAAATACAGAGATGAGTGGGGAAAAACAAACACCAAAATAAAAAATCAGGTGGAATAAGGCTGGAAGATGGAGACAAAAGTACTGTTACACCATGTCCTCTGCATCTCCACCTCTCTCCCCAGATCAAATGAGATCTCTCTCATACGTACAGTGGCATACACCATCCATGAGAAAGTGTAGAATCATTGCTATCCCAGGGGTCACCAGCTGCTTTCCCCTCCCTATAAGAAGGACTCACAGAAAATTCACTGATAATTTATATTTGTACTCAATTTTACGACTGAAGGAAAATGGCAAAGGCTATGATTTCCTTAACTAATTGCTCAGCCACGTGCAGGCACACTGATGGCGTGGGGAGCTACAGAAAGCCAGAAGGAGTAGACATCTTCAGATGTGCTACTCCATCTTTTGGGGGATTTTTTTTGCTATTTCACCAAAAAAACCCATACTTTTTATCCCACTTTACTCAGAGCAGAACATTTCCTCCCAAGTGCCACCAGCCTGCAAGAGCACCACCCTGCCTCACTCTTTGTGCCCAGCCCCTGTCACCAAAAGGGAGGTGACACAGTTTTATGTCCTTAAGAGGGACTGTGCTTCCCCCCCTGCCCAGGACGCCTTCTCTCCCCTTCAAGTGATTATTGTTTTGTTTTTTTCACCTCATGGGTAGTAACACCTACATTGTGTGAGGACAGACAGCGAGCATTCACATCCCTCAGAAAGCCATTCACTGCCGGGCAGCTGAAGAGGCTCAGTGCTCGGCTTGCCCTCTTCACTCTTGGATGAGTTTTGTGCAAAGCTCGGGCTTGGAGTCCTTTCCCTCCCAGACCCAAGCAATTAATGAGAGATGAAAAAAGGAGAGAAAACCTCGCAGGGTTTTGTCTCTCTTCGCAGTTTGTTCTTTTTGTAGCTAGATTATGTTATCTGGTTGCTCTGGAAGGATAAAAAAGCACACTTGGGGAGGAGAAAGGAAATTATGTTTAATTAATTAATTAATGTGTCCTTGGGCTTTTTCTTTTATATGAAAAGTTTGGAAATAGCACCTCCTATTCACCCAAAAGTGACTGGAACCACTGCTAGAAGAGAGACCACTGGCTAAGCAAGATTAAGAGTGTTTTAATTTAGTATTACCACACTTCATACAGTGGCCCACCTCTTCTCAGATAATGTTTTGGCAGAGTTCTAACAGGCTGTTAACAATCTTTTTCTGCTAAGATTAGTGCTGTACTGACAAGGATCCCATTCCAAAGCAGCACTGTGGCCCTTTACACATTAAAGTCTATGAAAAAGGTTTTAAGAATTAACCTCCCTCACAGCTTCACCCATTTTCTCATCTCCTTTCCACTTTATTTGCTGTTGATGCAAAGCCATTGGATTTTCAACTGCATGTTATCCACCTGCTTTATTTTTAATAGAGAGGTACCAAATGCCCCCCACCCCCTCACTATTACATGGGCCACCCTTCATTGAAAATGTTTATTTTTAGTGTCCTCTTTGGTGAATGAGATCATATAATAATGGGATAAACAGCATGGGGGTTTTTCTGGTGAGTCAATTGCTAAGATCAATGAATTGATTTCATTGTTTTGTTAGTATTAACCTACCACTTGTTTTTAGGAAGAAACAAACGTAATGTAAAGATTGTCATCACCAGTGTAAAACAAAAATAAATACCATGGATTAATTTCATTATTTGATTTACGTTGAGAGACTGTGTTAAGCCACTGTAATAGCACAGCTGTAATCATACTGGAATGAATCCAATAAGAGAGGATCATTTATTGCAAGTATCTATCATGGTGCAGCCATTTCCTACTGGTGGCCAAGGCAATGTGCCTCATACTCAATACAGTCACTGCAAAATAATTTTACTAGAAAATTGGTCAACAGCAAATGTCGCTATGTTCTATAGGGCAGCAAAGTCTGTCTTCCTTTTGCCTTTATTAATATTAAAATAATAACAAAATATAATGAAATAATTATGTCTTTAATGCTAACAATAATTAATATGAGAACTAATTGCTACAGACAATAATTTTGTCATGCTATTTTCCATAGTAACACAGTATTTTACTATTTAGTCCTAAAAATAAGGGTAACTAAAGGCAGAAGCTTCTAGATGATTCAGAAGGTTATGCAGTCTTGGCCTGGTTGGCACTGGATGGCAATCAGAAATATCACTGTCAGTCAAGAGTAAGTGTCAAACATTCAGTAAACCCCAGACCACAGAACTCAACAGAATAAAAAAACCTCCTTTCATTCCCATCGCACAGACAAATTGGGGGGGGGGAAAGAAAGAAAGAGGAGTCTGGAGGCCTCAGATGATGGTTCACTGTGTCAGGTGCTCTATAAATACACAGCAAACGAGTCGATGGCGTTTTTAAAAGACAACGTATTTACACATGGGAGCCTGGACTCCCCAGTAATGTTAAAGGAACAGACACAGAGCTGCAGGTACTGCAAATCAATAAACATGTGCTTGGCAAGGAACTACACTAGACAGTCAAGTCAGGACTTTAAGCCAGAGAGGTAAGGTATTCTGGCAAAGAGCATGGTTTTCAGTGTATGTCGAAACAGGCTTGTGTTAAAGGTGGGTCCCTTTATCCTGCAGTTTTTCCTGTTGACTCAAGAGCCATCCTTCCCTTTGCCTGAGCCACACTTACTGGTTTAATACCCTGCAACCACACCAACAGTTTTTAAATTTATCCTGTGAATGACAGTTCTAATGAGTGAGACTTGATAAGTGGGACTTGCTGTAAGTCAGTGCAGGACCTGGCCTCGTGCATTTTATTCTGTAAGTAGTCCACACCCCTGCAAGCAACAATTACTTTCAGTGCAATACACACCTTTAAAAGCTGAATTAAGTAGTCCCTAAGTAGGGTAGATATAAGTAAGCTACTAAGTTGTGTTTTGTGATCCTGTTTGTTACACAGCTAGAGACCTGCTGATAAAGGACAGCAAATGAAAACCCAGATTCATTAACCTGAATGTAGAAAAACATCTCAAGGACAGTGTTTATTCTCAAGAGGTTTTTTTAGGTATTGGTTTGACAACGAAGTTGCCAATTAATGGATTTGGGAGACATGTCGAAAACACAGTTGTGATGGGTCACTATACGTAAGTCAAAATCTAGACCTCCATACAGGTCTTGAGAATCATAGGAGGAAAGATATAATATTGTCAGAGTTGGACTGGTTGAGATATGCTCTAGCAAAGGAGACACTATGGCCAAAATAACAATCCATTTGGCCCTACAGCAGGATTTTAACAGATATCTTACATTAAAACCCAGCCTTTCATCCTGTCAAGAAAAAAACTGTCTCAGTATATCTCTACATGGAAGTCACACACCCACAAATTTTTATTATACATTTTACCCAATTACTTTTGGCCCACAGAAAACTTGAATTACTCTACTAATAAGATACAAAGATTAGATTCAGCAGTAAAAATCTAAATATTGCTCCTGTAGGTTCTCTTTTATCACACAGTTACTTTATGCATATATCACATCTTCATGCATACAATGTCTTCATGCTTGTGAGCATGTTGACAACCCTTCACTCTTTCCTAGTTTCTACACCCTTAAGTGGTGAATGGCACTTCTTTATTTTGTACATGCAAAATATCTTAGATAAGACTGTGTCACAGGCATAACACGAACTCCACTCCCTCCAAATAAAGACAATTTAGTGAAAACTCTAAAGCTCTCTGTGTCAGCCACAGTGATGAGCAGAGTATAAAGCAATAGATAAAGACAAACTGAACCATGCCTGGTCTGACAGAGAAGTACCAGGGGATCTGCCTGTTTGCAAAATGTCTCATGTTTCCACGTGAACACTGCTGAGCGAGCCGATGCCCTTGCTGACGAATGATTTAATTTATATGCCCTCAGAATGAGGTCATATCAATATCATGCATGATCTCTATCAGCTTTACAGATGCCTTAACCTGAGAAACGTTCAAGCTCTTGGAGAGCCATTCATACTTGGCAGATTGATATAGTAACTGACAATTCACTGCCATCCAAGTGTATCTGAGAGCACAAAGCTCACATAAATATTGCTGAGCATATCCCATTGTCAGTTATTTACTTCTGCCATTCAACTTTCTACAGCTCTGAGAGGAAGATCGTTTCTCTCTGTGTCATATGTCTGACTCACCCAGCAGACACGAAAAGCTCCTTGTTTCCTTTTTACCAGGAATGAACTGTGCTAGAAATGTCAAACACAGGTTTGTTCAAGCCCAGCCAACAAACAACGGGAAATATAAGAGTGAGAGCGGACAGAGACTGGTGAAGAAGCCTGGATACAAGCTTGGCTTTGTAGCCGCTGCTGAAACAGCTTGTAATTATGTTTCTTCATTCAAAAAGCTCCGGGAGGAAGCAAGAAGCCTTACCTTGCCGCGGTGCGAAAGGGGATGGGACACGAGGAGGGGTGCAGGCAGAATCCACTATTGAGGCGGGCACGCTGCCTTTTGTCAGCTCGGGAGGGGAAAGGGCCAGAACACAGGGAGGAGCACGAGACAGACAAGCGGGGGGACAAACCAGGGCAAACACGGGCAAAAGAGGGAGGAACCGGGGAGAGAAGGGCGAATGGAGGCTGGCCCCTCTCTGCAGCTTCTCCAGCCAATGGGCAGGAAAGCGGACAAGCCTGAACGTGCCCGGGAAATACAAATTCTGGGGAAGCACACAATGTGTATATACATAATAACTGTAAAGTCTGTATCATAAAGTCCTTTCAATCGCTGTACATCTTTTTCCACTTCTAAGATTTTCCCCATTCTGATTCCTGGTCCTTCACATTACCTGATACTTTTTCTTTTGCAGCTCCATAGCTGAGCTGCCTGCTTACCCAACCTAAGTCCTTACCAAAGATGACTGTGAGCAAACAACAGGGTTTTCATGCAGTCTGGACTCATGGCTTTCCAGCCCAGAAAAGCCCACTTGGTCCTTTGCTCTGGATTTATTACACTCGCCTGAGCCCCTCTCTCTCTGTTGCAGCTCTCAGGCAGAAAGACATGAAAAGAATAATAAAGGGTGAGAAAAAACAGAAAAAACAGGTGTGCAGAACTTATCACTTTCAAACTTAGACTGGACCAAACATTTCTGACTGATAAGTCTGATTGAAGAAGGTCAAACACACCCCATTTTAACATTAGAGAGGGATTCTGTCTTTAAATTTCCTGCCATGCACCTCTCTCACACCCTAATTTAACCTGAAAAGAGTAATCAAAATAAATAAATATATGTTCTTTGCTGGAGTAATTCCTTTTACTCAGTCATAACCCTCTATTTTAAAAAACTGGTGTTTGTTTCCCTTGATGAACAAGTTTATGAATGAAACTGGTTCTTAAAGAAGTCAAATAACTGGCAAAACTGCCACAAGTGAAATCACAGACTCAAGTGGTTCAAACAGACAGGAGAGCAACTCTTCCTTCCAGCATTGCAAGCTGCCAGGCAGAGCTTAGCCTCTTGGACTAGCAGCACCCTCTAAGCATCACCTTCAACTATAGGTGTGCAACCTGGACTGGTTTCATGTAAGTACATGAAGTAACTTTGACACATCAGCAGTGCCCATCCAACAGCTATTTTTTCATCCTTATTATTGCCATATATACTGTATTTCAGAATTTTGACATGACAGACACAAAAAAATTTGCCCTTTTTCTTTTCTGCTACTCCCTCTCAATGCAATGTGAGTTACTGGAAGTAAAATCAGTTAATATTTAAATTGCAAAAGTTACATGCCGAGTACCAGAGGTACAATGGAGAAACAAGAAATACAAAAACAAAGCTTTCCTTCAAGCTCTAAGCATAAGTAATTTAATGAATATTTCAGGTAAATTGTGGAAAAAAGTAAATCTCTGACTTGTCAAAAGAACTTCCTGATGTGGATACTATGAACAGTATAGCCAGGCCTGATGGAAGGAATAAGAGAGGCTCACTGAAGTTTGTCCATTTACATCATTTTATGCTGCAGGTAGGACCATGAAAAGAATTCAGGAGTCTTGGTGTCCTGTACCGTCTTTGGTGCATTAGGCACCTCTTCAAGGTAAACAGAAGCCTTGAATTTCTCTTAAGTACTCCCAGCTAATACAAATGTGTACATTACCCAGGTCAGTCTGACAAGCACAGAGGCTCAGTTTCATTTGCCTTCAACTTCCCCCAGATTAAACGATCAGACCCACATCAATCACTGTGTGTAAAAGACATGGAGTAATTGGACTAGAAGGTTGTCAACAGACTGAGGGCTTCTGTTCAGAAAACAGATGTCTTGGCTTTTTCTTGGTCTTGTTTATTCTTCATAAATACCAGAGCAAGACAGCAGAGTCACTATTATCTTGTAACAACGTTCTGTTAATCAGGCATGTCATTTGCTTGTATGGCCCAACCTTCTGCAGATCCCAGACATTCCCCTTCCACAAGAATTAACCACAAAAATACTGCAGCAGAGCTGCTTTATGACCATGGCTAGGATCAATTTGTTTTGTGCTTTCAGACACTGATCTTGCAACAGCAAACATACAGACACTACAGCAGGCTTTTTTACATAAATAAGAGGTTTTGACCACCATATTTCCTTTTTCAGTGGCAGTTTGTCAAGATCTTTTGCCTAATTCCCAGCTTAGTAAAAAGACAGCATGCAACTAAGGAACAGCACATCCTTCTGAAATGGCTCTGAAAAGCAATCAACAATAGGGTGAAAGCCAGGCTAAACTAATAATTACATCAGGAGGATAGTATTGGTAGGCTAAACTGAGGAAAGAAAATAAAAGAAAAAAAAAAAGGAAAGAAGGCAAAACAAAATCAAGTGTTAAAAGCAGTAACCACAGAATTTAAGAAATAAAAATGAAGTTACACATTCCAACCTGAACTCACATCATGCATAGAAGACCCAAGGGCTTATGCACCCAGGACCAAGAAGGGGATGAGGCAGGAGGAACCAGACTTCTCCATCCAGCAGGAGCCAAAACTGCTGCAGAGTCCTGATGGGAAATGTCCGTGTAAGCCAGAACAATTCCACTGGTATCAAGGAAGACCCAGCACAAGATCTGACCTGAGCTGTGCCTGCCCGAAACATCTGCAAATACTGAAGTTCAGATGCAGCTGGAAACACTCTTCTAAAACCCCATTTTCCATGGGTGAGCATACTTCCAGATGATCTACAAATTACAATATTCCTGCCTAGAAAGCAAACTATTTTTACAGCATCATTTGCTTTAGTGTAACTATAATCCGTAAATCAATTTGATTCTTCCCAGGTGTCTGGATTCAGAGGTTTCATCAGGAACAGCTACTGTGAGCTCCCTCAGCCCTTAGCTGAAGGGAGTAGGTGGCATATGTCCTGTCCCCACTGTCTGAGGTTCAAGTGGCAGGAGCAACAGAACTCAGTGAAAACCTTGTTATTCTGCAGTGGGAGCAGGTTCATGACAAAACCTGACATCTATAATCTTAGTGGATGCTTTTAAACTCAAGTGAATCCAGGTAACAGACCAACTTCTCTGTGAATATTCAACTACCTCTAGTAAATATTAACCTGGAGGTTGCCTCCCAGTCTTCATTTGATCACTGCCCTTCTATAACTGCATCCTGACATCTTTGTTGGAAGTTTTGCGTTTTCCTTAATTAGGGCATGTTTTTTTCTTTCTGGCAAAATGGTTACAGACTTCAATGAGATCAGGATTTGGACTAGTTTTTGAAGCTTCTTGCTGCTGTGTTTTGTGAATTTTACACAGTTCTGTCTGTTCAGTGGACTCAAAGATGATTCAAAACACAGTCTCAGTATCTGTGTGCAAACATGAAATCGTCTGCCAAACTGTCAAACGCTCCAGATGTGTGGATAGCGAAGAAAAAAAAAATCAAAACCAAACCCTATACAACATTTTATACAGGCAGTGGAGATTTCAGTATTTCACCTGAAAATTTAGGCAAAAATGGGATGTGATAGAAAAACATTTTTGGTACTGTGCGTGGGTGAGTGCACTCCACATATTATTCTCCTATATAAGGGTATGATTCAGGTGTCATCTCCAAAAAGAAATGCTAGAGAGACTTGTTAGAAGGGAAGGGGGAGGAAAGGCTTTTTTTCCTCTTTGAGCCTCTGCTTGGTGTCAGCACCGAGACCCACTTAGTGCACTGTTAAGAAGCATGTGGCCAGCAGAACTCTGATCTTTCATTGCCCCATATCACAAGATAACCAGGCTTGCACACAAATAGCACTTACATCTCAAGTGCATTTGTCTCTCCTGGTTCTTTATGTCCCCATACCACTTTGTTGCAATTCAACATTTACACCACCTACACAGGATGCTGTTTTATTTAGGCTTAATTTTTATTAAATATCAGAAATTGTAAAGGATACCACTGTTCTAATTAGCGAAAGTAACATCAAACAAAAAAATGTAAGTGTAGCTGGACGTCAGAACACAGTTTTCTTTCAGGAGGGTGTCAGACTCCCCGGTGAACAAGTTTAGCCTCGGTTTTGCACATCAGGGTTGGGGGAAAAAGCAATGGCTTGAGGAGCCCTATAGAGGTGCTTTTGCTTCCCTGACTTCTCACACAATATTCTTTCAAATGAATTTAAGGCTTTTCTTGTCCAAATCCCCGCAAAAGTAACCACACTGCAGTTTTTCTACTATTATGCAAATAGATTAATCAGCCAACGCTCCAGTGAGAATTAATTTATATTTGAATCAAATGAGGCCTTAGATTCTTTATAACCCAACCCCCGGGCCAAGGCCCGGGCTAGGTAGCAACCTCATATTATTCATTTGACGAAATGTGAACTGACATAAATACCATGGCTAACTTTCAATCCGATTACCCCGTTACCTCACATCAATGCTCTCCCAGCCATCAGCCTCCAGCGTCCCTCCTTTCACCAGCACAGCCAACAACTGACAACTCCTCCCTGATAAACAAGCACCCACGCTGCCACCTCAGACCCCCACTCTTAACCCATCATTCCTGCTCAATGGCCCTTATTCAACAAGGTACTTTATTTTGTTTGTAGGAACTGGGGGACTAAACAACACAAAAATGCTGTTTTGCTGGGGCTGTGATTCAGAGCTGCCCTTTTCAGAGCTGCTGAGCACTTGAGGCGCGAACAATAAACATCCAAAAAAATATAGGAGCATCGTGTCTGGCCATACATAGATATTTATACACACATGCACACATTTAATTTAATACAGTCACTGACATCTGTTATCTTTCATATTCTCCTTAACCCTTAAAAAAAAAATAAAACAATGTTTGGGGCTACTATGTCCAAAGGTCAATGTAAAGTGAACCCACATTTTACACAGCACCCTTATACTAAACTCATGTTGACAACCACTAAATTCTTTCTATTGCCTTGCACAGGAACTTGTTTTTTAAAAGGCTTTCCCCCCCTCCCTTTAAAACTGTAAGCATTTAAAAAGCTTGGCTAAACAATCCACCAGGTGTGAGAAAAGCCTTTTCTGTGCAAACAGCTCTGTGTCAGGAAACCTACACTTTGTAATTAGATTAGCAAGCAAGGACTGAATAGCTCTGATCAAAACATCCCCCCTCCACATATTGTTTATAGTGCATAACTGATAACTAAGCTTCTCTAGTCATGGTTAAAATCTACTTAAAAACTGGAGTCCTATGCACTATGGAATTTAAATGAAGAGGAAAAGAAAACAAAGTGCACATTCTTAAAAAGCTATACATAATTACTTGGCTTTCTTGCTTAAACAAAGCTTGATCTGAAAATATGCCATAAAACAAACCCTATGTTTTAATGGCAGCTCCTCAGGAAATCACCACTTACAACACAGCTAAGCTGGAAAGTTAGAGATGTACTTTTTTACCTTAAAAACTTACTCCACAGAGAAGAGGCTGGGGAAGAGAAAGAAGACAGTCCTCTTGGCCACATGGCCCCAGCACCAGGGGACATCCCAGATCCCTGTCAGGAGAGCTGAAAACTCCTCAGCCCAAAAGGATGACTCGAGTTGCCTGTCTCTGTGGATTTTTCCCATGTGGCCAGGCAACCTGGTTGTGTACTGAATTTGGTTTCCCAATGCAAAGAGCAAATTCGAAAAGTACTGACTTCCTGGAGATGCTAACAGTGAGGTGAAAAGCAACTGCAGTATGTGAGAGCACATCATCTCTACCTGGTCCTTCAAGGGAAAGATTTACACTCCTCTGGTTATGATAGATGGGAAATAAACCAAGGTACAGTTCCCCCTAAACATTTCATACAACACTTATATATTTTTCTTGGAAATAATGAGATTGTTTCACAGTCCTGTTTCATCTCCCCAGAGGGCATCTGCCCAGTTTTGAATTTTGAACTCAGCCAGCCCAGACTGGTGTCAGTCCCTTTTTGTACTGTGTGGCCTGAAACCAGGTGAAAATTCTTGTATGAATCAACTCTTCCAAAGAAGGATATCTGATTACTGGATCCTTCTGCTCAGGTCAGTACACTTTATAAATCCCATTATTCATTATTTCAGCCTTCTCAAAACAGTCTTTTAAATATTAGGGCTGGAGAATCAAAACTGAGATCAAAAGACCTTCTCTTTGGCGAAAGGACACTGTGGGAATAGCAGCAGATAACAAGAGGGCATCCTCTGTTTGTCCTCTCACAAACCTGGAGACACTTGCCATACACACAGAGTGGATGGAAAATTTTTCCATGTTGTGCCCACTCCTGCTTCTGCTATAAGCACAGAAGCAGGGAAAACACCCAGACAGGAACTGCCCCAGCACAGAAGTCCAGCCTCATAGCTTGAACTGCAACTCAGGAGAGGGCTTGACCCCAGGCACCAGTTTGGTCCTACACACTGCCCTCTGTTGATTTATTTTTCTGTAGCAAACATTCACCAAAAAGGGAGAATAGATAATTTTTTGGTGTAATATCATTAGGAAAAGTTTGATAAAGGTTGACAGGTGAGGGAAAAACCTTCCATTTAAGACCTAAACCAGAACTATTTAAAAGACACTAGAGAAATACCCCTTATCCCAGAACATCCATGAATCAAGAGGATGCAAATGTACCTTAAAGCTACATTAACTTCATCCTGACCTTCCTGGGTCTGATGAGTCACAGTCAGAGTATGGCTCCTCAAAAAGAGACATGTCCTGTGCCACAACAACATTACCTTACCAGATTTCACCAAGTCAAATTTTAAATGTGCTAAGTCCCACCTGATGGCCCTAAAGACCTTTTTAGAGATACAACATTTGATGCTCTCCACTCCTACATTTTAAGTGAAAAATTAAAAACTGAGAGAAAAAAAAAGTTTAAATTCGTTACCAGATGAGAACCAGAAATCTGAATGCAACCACTAGAACATAGATTTTGTTAAGTAGTTCTCATTACTACAGGTGTGACAAGAAACCTGAGTGAAACCGTTTCCTGTTATGAAGATCCCACTCAAACATTCTGGCTGTCTGACTCTAAATTTCAGTTGTCTTTGATATTTCCTCCTGCAGTATCAGAACACTCCTGACAAAGTCCTGAAAAGAGACAAGTACATTCAAATTCTTCTAGGGCTTAACCCCACTGCATTGAAATTACCATGAGTTTTGCCCCTGACTTCAGCCCTAACAGAACAAGCAACATTCTCAGGCCAGAGGCATGGGGAAAAGCTTTTCTACAACTTCCTTTACATGTTCACACTCTCCTTAGTCCCAAAGGTTCTGTTTGCTTTCAGAAAGCTGAAGGCATAAATGGGCAACACATTTCATCTGTATCTATCCAATCTCATGCCTGGAAAAAAAGCAGGGCATTTTTTTTTCTGTCTGTCAGAAAGAAACTCAACTCTCTGAGAAGGGACATACTTTCTACAGGTTGGGAAAGCTCCCAAAAGAAAGGCCTTGGTTATTTCAAGAAAGATTCACGAAGTCAAGGACATCATCAGCTGTTACTGATAATAAGATGGAAGAGCCCTTCATGTCTGAACATCATGAAACTTCACTGCTTGCAAAGCAAAGCCCAGAAAAAGAGTGGTCCTGTTCTTGTCTCCAAAATGAGCCAAGGGTTTTCTGAAGAGAACAACTCTTTCTCACAAATGGAAATCCAATGGAAAAGCTATTGGCTCTGCAGGGAGCCAGTCATCCTGAATTCGGAGACCTGCACTTGAGAATCCTGAAGAGATGCCCATGATGCCTAAGATTATGGAGCTGTTAATTCCTTGGGCATCATTGCTCCTTGGTTTTCTCTACATGAAGCACCTCACTTGGTAAAAGCAACCCCAAGGGACAATAGAAATGCAGCTCCTTTCTTTCATTTCACTTTCCATTTTGCACAAAGTAAAATGGGAGCAGAGCACATGGACAACATGGACCGGTGCTTGCTAACTCATTCCTCAGTAGTTTTATGAAGGCAAACCCTGAGGGACAAAGTTTGTCATTCTTCTTCTGTCAGAGCTCCAGAAATCAAACACACTCCATGTCAACATCTACAAGAAGAGATCAGTATTTCTGGAGACCAAGCATTCTATCTTCAGCAAAGAGACCCACGCAAAGAGTCTCATCCTCCATGGATGCAGTTCAGTTTGCCAGCAACCTATAGACATGAACATAGCTGTAGTGAGGGCATGGTCTGTAACAGAACCACTTAACTGCAAATCCATTCCCCTAAGGGACAGTGTCGCAAATTACAGGAAGAAATCACTAAATGCCCAGGGAATTTGGTGATCAAAAAACCCCAGAACTCACAAGTTATTTTTTTTAAGATATTCCCCCATTTCAATTGCAAGAGCATTACAGTATCCCAGCAAGGAAATTTTGTACTTTTGTTTGCTAAAGAACAGTTACAGAGTATTTAAGTTTCCCTTCCTTCCTTATCACATGGCTTTGGGTCCACCCAAAAGATGTATGGGTTAATCCCTGTCAAAGGACCTTTCAGCACCTTCACAGAGGACTCAGAGAAAAAGTGCTCTCCCTCATGGCTGCTGTTTTCCCCAGTGGAAATACATGAAGGTATTTTCATCTAGAAGGAGCAAAGTGAGCCTCCCAATACATCACCATCTTTCTGGCTATCAGCCAGACTGGAGAAGGCTTTCCATTGAGAAAAGTGTTTCCAAGTACCCGGGCTCTCATCAGCATCTCTCTTCCAAGTCTCCCTCTTAAACATCCCCAGAGAGATTTAAGGAAGTGCAGTATCAGTTTGCTGGCATGGTAAAAGTCAAGGCATTCAAGCCTGATGGTCTAGCTCTTTTAAGAAAAGGTGTACAAACAAGAGAAGGTCCTGGTTTTATCCCACGGGGTAGTTAAATGCTAGTTCTGTTTTTCCTCTTTGAGGTGGAGGTCCCTACATGATGCTCCAGCAGGAAGAGGGATGGAGAGCAGCCTTTAAAACACTAAAGCCACTCTTGTGGAAGGCATCAAGGAAGTGTGTGAGCTCAAGGACCCTCAGTTCAAGGTGACAGCAATCTCTTAGTTTTGCTGACATCCACCCCAGGACACATTCGTCCTCCTGTTGAATTGCACTGAGAGTCCTGTTCTCCAAAAGAAGTTGTCCTTCCTGTCATAATCTGGAGAATGAGGAACAGAACTTGGTCTTCATGAGTGAAAAAGTAATGGGATCCTCAAGTCCCAGCACTTAAAATTGCCCACTGCCTAGAGATTGCAGTGAATCAGTGAGCAATCAGCCCCTGTCATAAGAAAAGGATCACAACTTTAATTTGCAATGAGGAGATACTAGTACTGTTAAGACCTGATTTGAAAGACAAAAGGATTTTTAATTCTTCTGACCTACTTGAGCAACATGAAACAAACATATTTTTGAGAAAATAAATGGGAAAGGGTCATGTTCTCTCATCCTCCGCATTTCATCTGCACAGTCTTAACTTGGAAACTCCTGGGGCAGAGACCACAACTGAAACAAGCAGCATCTGAAAATCCAAACAGCCACTGCCCAATTCCCAGCAAGTTTCCACTGTTTCAAATAATCATGAAATTAAGGCAACAAATAAGCCACTATATTGTGTTTCACAAATCCTAGCTCTCCAAATATGCCAATCTTAGCTCATGAAAGGAGTTGCTTTTAGGGATGTTGTGTGGTTGTTTGTTTATTAGACAGACCAGTGGAGAAGAAAGAAGAAGGGTTATTCCACCCCAGATTATTTTTTTAAAACAAAGGTAGAGGTTTGGAAAAGGATAAAAGGACAAAATGGACAAAAATAATCAAATTTGGAAGAAAGGATGCAAATTAAACAGGCTTGGAAGGAGTTAGTAAAGTGCAAGCAAGACACAGAGACTAAACTAAAGTTAATTACTTTTGACATGATCAGATCATCTGGTTGCATTTCAGGCTGCTTGCACTCTGGGCTGGCCAGCATGAATGGCGAGGGAAAAGAAAGTAACTCTCCCCTCTAGGTCCCTTTGCCAAGTCTGGGCTGCGCGCTCTGTCCAAGATCCCTCTTTCTTTGCGCAGAGAGAGAGAGGAGGAGAGGAGAGAGAAACACAGTTAACCACCTGTCAGGGCTGAGGACACAATAAGGCAGCCCCCAAAAGAGCTTTTCATGCATGCGTAATATATTTGTTCAGCTATTCACTTAATGAAGCTGATAAATGTGATGCGAAACAATAGTCAAGTTAATCTATTTAGTAAAATGTTTTGAGACTCTCAGGCGATGTTAAGGAGGGTAGTGTGCTCGGGGACATTTTCATTTCAATACGCTCATCTCTCCCCTCTTAGGGGGGTTTCAAGCAACCTATGTGAATATAATTTCTTATAAATGTGTCTTTAATGGGTTTAATTCACCCTTGCCAGCTGTTTTTTTAGCTATTTTGTAAGAGCAAAACAAACGTGCCAGGCTTGGAAAGCTAGTTAAAATTAGTTTCGGTCACTGGGGCCAAGCTATATTTCCTGCAAACCATCTGCTTGATTGGCACAATAGAAGGATTTTCAAGAAAGGGGGGGATCTAGAAGAGCTTTGAACGAACCAACAGTTACTGTTCCTTGTGCTTGAATTCTAAAGGTGAAGACTTAGGTGTCTTAATACAGCCTCGCCCCCACAGCCTCCATTCAAGCTGCCGGCGTGGCCCTTGAGCATCTTTAGGGACCTGGGACACACTAGGGACGGAGCATCCTTCCCTCCTCCGGCCGCCCCCTCACCGGCAGAAAAAAAATGAAGGTGTTAAAAAAAACGAAAGAAAGAAAGAAAGAAAGAAAGAAGAAAAAGAAAGAAAGAAAGAAAGAAAGAAAGAAAGAAAGAAAGAAAGAAAGAAAGAAAGAAAGAAAGAAAGAAAGAAAGAAAGAAAATGAAAGAAAGAAAGAAAGAAAGAAAAAGAAAAAAAAGAAAGAAAACAGCCCAAAACGCTCGCACACACCCCGCAGCTTAGGCGAAGGAGAAGCAGCGGGACTTGCGAGACCGGGCAGGCGGTGCGGGGCGCGGAGCGGGGGTCGGCTGGTCCCTTGTGGAGCGGCTCCCGCCTCGGGGAGGAAGGGAAGAGAAGTTTGGCTTCCACCTGGCTGCGGGAAGGGCCCGGCGGGGGCAGGGGGTTGTCCCGCAGAGCGATGTCCCGCGTGGAGCCGGGAGCAGCGCCGTGGCGGTGATTGAGACGTCCGTCTCCCAGGGCCGGGGATGCGGGAGAGGGACGGGGCTCCCGTGCGCGGCTCCGCGCCGCCGGGGGGGCGCCGGCCCTGCCAAGCCCAGCCCTTTGGTCTCCGGATTTGAAGTGCTGGCTCTCCCAATTTCATGCGGATTACCAGCCTCGGATCGGGACACACGCAGCTTCAACCCTCAGCTCCCCCTCCCTACCCCCCACCCGCCGGCGATTTCGGGTTTGGGCTCTTTTTCCTTTTTTTTTTTTTTTTTTTCACGTGACAAAGAAAGTGAGTGACTTTTAAGAAATAAATTTGAAGATAACGACATTAAAATGAATGGCAGGAAGCACAAAACTGCCTGAGCATAGGTCAAACGGCATTAGTCACAGGTTTTATCCTGAGACATTAGAATTCCCTTTCTCTTAAATGATCACTGCCTTTGAAAAGAAACTTCCAAAGGAGATCACTTAAAATAAGATCCTTTCGTCTGATTTCTTGGTTTCTTATGGTCTATCTTCCCTTTCAATAGATGTCTAGTCCCTTTTGCCGTGGTGCTTAAGGAATTCTTTATGAGTGTGCTCAGACGCATCACAAGGAACCGGGTCCACGCGTGCCCCAGCATGCGCTTGACCCAACCTTCCAGAAAATGTCAGCCCCTCTTTTTTAAAACCAGAGAAATTAGCAGCAGTTGGTCTATAGTGAGGCAAAATGCCCCCGATGTATAAGTAAAGAAAGGAGTAAATCATCTCAAAGGAAACGTATAATGACTGTAAAAAACTAAGTGTTCTCGGAACAGCCCGGGCGGAGCTCACTTGGGAAACGCCGGGATCGCGGGGCGGCTGCGAGAGGGACAGGGAGCAGGGGATGGAGATGGGACCGGGGGCTAGCGGGGACCCAGGTAATTATTTTATTGGGAAAGCCTCGTTTGCTTTTTCCTTTGGCTACAGTCCCGCTGGCTCGCTAAATAACACCTCGAGAGCAGCGCTGGGAATGACCGGGTTTGGGATGAGGCCGGAGCGCTGTGGGTGGGGGCGAGAGGAGCGCTGAGCCCACAGCAGGGCGGGGCAGCCCCCGCTTCCCCCCCACCCCCGGCACCGCGGGGCCTGGACGGGGCGGGGGGCAGGTGGCGGGGGCCCGTCCGTACCCCTGAGCCCTCTGAGTCTGCCCACGCCTTCCTTCCCTTTTTTCTTTACCTGCTAAGCATCAAGATTAACAAAACTGGGGAGGAGGGGGGAAACTCCGGCGAGGTTTTATTTCAAAGTGATGCTTTCAGACGGCGGACCTTCCAAGTCAGCCTTCTGCAGGTGCTCGTCTGCTGGGGGCCGGCGTACAGCACCGGGAAAGCTTGTCAGGATCATACAATTTCGAGGGCTGATTCCGTCCTCTCTAATAAATAACTTTTTTATTTGAATCAAGGGAGAGGTTTAACAGACTTTCTTTCTTCCCTAATGTGATATAAATCGCAGATGCACTTTTATTGAATGGTTAAAGCATCGACATGGAGATAATCAACACAAAACGTCCGGACAAAAACCATCGAGAGAAATAAAGCTGGTTAATAAGATTTTTGAGAAAGCTTTGTGTTAAAAAGTAAAAAGGGAAAACAGCTGAAGGTGACAGTTAGTTCATGGTTAATAGGATAAAGGCTGCATGGTTGAGCTGCACACTTCTACTTGCAAAGGTTCAGACACACCAAAGGACTGAATAGGATGTTTTTAAAACATAGGACATTTAACACATCTGTTATAATCTTTAACAGAGAAATCAGGTAAAACCGTTCTCAAAAGTTGCTTTCATCATCCACCTCCAAAGGAAACTAACCTTACTTGCGCCTATATCCGTATTTGCCACCACAAACAAAACCTCTCTGCCAGAAAAACCAAGATTTGCTACTTTTCCCTTATGTCATTTGTCCCTCGCACCAAAGTTGGGGTACTCCGGGCTCTGCTGCACTGACCTAACACACCTTCCGAAACCCTGCACACACCCGCAGATAAAAACCGAGATCAGGTGAATTTGGCTGCTTCCGAGACATCGACACCGACAAAACAGAGAGCAGCTCAGGCAACTTCAGCCAAAAGGATCCAAATGCTACAATGTCTATTTTTAATGTAGATAAGCAACAAACTGAGAACCCGAGGGGGTTGCTCTGGTCCCACAAAGCTGTTCACGTCTCTCCTGTGTGCAGTACTCAGATTTTGTGGGAGCAGAGTTCTTCTCGGCCACATCAAGGCTCACATTTCGAGCCAGTCTGGGCAAGCCCCTCGCCTGAGCACACGCACGCAAGACTTTTACGAAGCTCAGATCTTGCAAGGAGAGGCTGACACCTCAAATATACTTTATTCCGGGCCTTTGACGCGCGGATAGATAAATAACCCCAACTACATACACAGATTTTGGCGCATACTAATAGCAGGGGCAGAATATGCTCAAACTGTAGTGGGATCCGCTCTCCCAGTATTTTTCCCCTTCAACAGAGCTTAGTTCCACTTTTTCTAATTTGTATTTTCAAATTCACAAAACCCGTGCTTTTCTAAGAGCCCAAAGATAAGTTTATATGAATATTTATTGATTTATTTCCTAAACTCAGCAGGGGAGCGGCAAATAAATTTAGTGCTTTCTTTAAATAATTCCCTTTCTACGAGGCAAGATGTCATTCGAAACTTTTAAATAGGCATTTAATTAGCCTGTGTGTGTTGCCTCTGAACAAAACCCTGCTGGGAGCCTTTGGAGCGCTGTATTCCAAAGAGGCGGTCAATATGCAAAATTGATGACTACACTTTCTTTGTGGCGGGGCCATTGTGCCCCGGTTGCTTATGAAGTCTAATCCAATCATAAATTGCGGCCCCGGACCAATGGAGAAGCCGGGAGCTCGCCCTGAATGAAGCTCAAGTGGAGAACTTTGTTGAACCCCATTGTTGGGGCTGTCACTTTTGAAAGAGCCTCAGCGGGGCTGACCACTATAAAACCCATGGTCCAGGAGGAAGGGGCAGAGAGAACCCCGCCAGACTCGCTGGCTGGATCTTTACCAACCCAGGTTTGCAAAGCAGAAAACAAAAGCAAACAAACAAACAAACAGGCGAGCGGCCCCAGCCCGGCTCCGCGGACGGCCCCTGCGATGATGTTCCCCAGCCTCATCGCTCCTCCAGCCGTCTACCCCAGCCTCCTCCGGCCGACCCCCACCCTCACCTTGCCTCAGTCTCTGCAGTCAGCTTTTTCCAGCCATTCCAGCTTCCTGGTGGAAGATTTGATCCGGATCAGCAGGCCCACCAGTTACCTGCCGAGGACTGCCCCCCCGTCCAGCATGTCCCCCCCGACCTCGGCGGCCAGGACGGACTCGGGGACGCCGGAGCTCCCCAGCTCCACCACCGCCGGCTCAAGGAGGATCTGTTCGCCGCAGACTTCCAGCAGCGACTCCACTTTCCTGAAGTTTGGAGTCAACGCCATTCTCTCCTCCGCCCCCCGAGCCGGTAAGCGGGGGGACACCCCGATCCCAGTCGCAGGTCGGCGGCTCCGGGGCCGCACTGCCTCCAGGAGGTGTTGACGGGGATGGGGGCAGAAGAGGGAGCTTGAGGAAAGGGAAGGAGGACCTAGTCCCGAAGTGCAGAGCCCTCCGTGTTGCACGGCCGAGGGGCAGCGCTGGCGGGCAGCTGGTCCCTCTCCGCAGGGGGAGGGGGGTATCCCAGAGACGAGAGGTCCCACAGCCGTGTCTCCTGGCTGGCCCTGCCCTCATGGGTGCCACGTTGCTGGCAAAGCCAGCAAAAGTGCCGTTTTTCCTCGGCTGTTCCGAGATCAGGCTGGCTCTTTTTTGTTTTTGAAAAGTATCACCGCGTTGGTTCCGAGACCAAGGGGCAGACCCAGCCGGGCCGTCGGTCGAGTAACCCTCACGGTGGTAACCCCACGCTTAATTTAATTTTATTTATTTACTAGAAACCTCCCCTGCGTTGCTTCAGAGCGTCCCGCCAAAGACTTTCTCTTTTCCGTACTTTGAAGGATCCTTCCAGCCCTTTATCAGATCTTCCTATTTCCCAGGTAGGTGTTTTAAAAGTCTCCCTCTCTCCAGGCGCAGCCCGGTGATATTTCTCCGTCCCCCCCGCTCGCCCCGTCGGGGTTATGCTCCAGTTCAGAGGTTGGAGGGAGTACAACATTCAAGCATCAGTCGCGCCAATTTGCTGCCCGATTTAGCACAGGCAGTGCCTGCCTGACATTCCCTGCCCGCTCCCCCCCGATCCGCAAATTAGCCGGGATTGTCACGGTCCTGAGGCGAGGCGGGTCCCTTCTCTCCCTCCCTCCTTCCCTCCCTCCTCCCTCCCTCCCTCCCGGCGCTGAGCCGCGGGCCCGCTCCGCGGATTTCAGCACCACGAGGAGCGGTCAGCGCCCGCCGCCCGCGCTCCGCGCTCCGCGCAGGGAGGGAGGGAAAGAGGGAGGAAGGGAAGAGGGAGGGAGGGAGGCGGCCCGGTCCCCGCCGCCCTGTGTGTCCCCCAAACTTTCCTCCCCCGCCGAGTTGCAGGAGGATCCGTCGCACTGCGAGAACAGCGTGACTGCTCTCACCCTCCTCCACCTCCACCGCGCGCTCACCCTCCCCTCCATCACCTCCACCTCGTACTAACGCTTCCCTCCTTCGCCTTCCCGGTCAGACCATCAAACAACATGGTGCAGGCGACAAAGCAGGCTACGGGGGTATGATTCTTACAGCACTGAAGTATTATGATACTGGGAGAACAATTAAAAAAGACACCCCGAAATCTAATTACACAAACAAGCTATTAATTTAAAAAGAAAACAGGGAAAGGGAGAGAGGAAAAAAAACTAACCCAAGCTCTTCCATTCATCCTCCGGATAATGGAATTTGCTTCCTTTCTCCAGCATGTGAATAGCCTAACAAAAACAACTTGAGCTTTATAAATAGCTTTTCATGTCCATTTAATGAAAATGATTTGGGGAAAGAGACGATTGTGCCATCAGTATTCTCCCGAGGAGCCTGGCATGCCGTTGTGTTTAGTTTGAAAGTGTAAATCTCTTTTGTTCCAATAATATATGGCGTTAGCTGCTTGTCCTCAGTCTTTTTCTGTTAGTTCATTACTACACAATTACCATTCACGCTTCATTAGCATCTCTGTCTCTCTTGGGGAGGTTCCCCCCCCTTTTTTTTTTTTAAGGCGAAACTCTGCCCTTTTTTATCATACTAATGCCATTGGGAACCAGGCAGTGTGCTAATTAGCTGTTACTTTTCATGTCTTCGAATTGAATTCTCCAACTTTGGAGGGGGGGGAGAGAAGAGATTATTTTAAAAAGATGAATACTGATTGATCAAAACTGCATCTGAAGAGGAGCGGTTTTGTTTGGAATCAGAAAAGTCCTCATTTTCATTTCGAGCATAATAAAGCATCTGAAATGATAAAAGCATCTGAAAAAAATCAAATGCTTCTGAGCGGGAGGGAAAGCTTTTTTATTATACCTCTATCTTAGCTGGTACGCCTTGCTTTGCCTTTTCAGGCCGGAGACCTTTGAATCTCCCAACAAAAACGGCCACTATTGATCCATTTTACACATTTGAGTTGATAGATCTAATCCGGCGATTGCTGCCTGAAAGGCAGACGCTTAGTTAAGCCTAAAGCTTCTTTTCATGTCCCAGGTTGATGAGTGCCCACCCGAAGGGCAGGAAGGGGTGGTGGGGCCAGTCCCGCTCTGCTCAGTACTGTGTGTCCCCCCACAGCTGCCTCTGCCGTGGTCCCCATCCCTGGCACCTTCTCCTGGCCGCTGGCTGCCCGCGGGAAGCCCCGCCGCGGGATGCTGCGCCGCGCTGTCTTCTCCGATGTGCAGCGCAAAGCGCTGGAGAAGATGTTCCAGAAGCAGAAATACATCAGCAAACCTGACAGGAAGAAGCTGGCAGCCAAGCTGGGCCTCAAGGACTCACAGGTTAGAGGGGCATCGGGTGGGGAGGGCAGAGGGTGTGTGGGGAGCAAGGACCTCCGCTCCTGGGGGCAGCTGGAGGGAAAGGGAAGAGAAGGGGATGGGAGCAGGGAGAACACTCAAAGCAAGTTTGAGCATCCACAGAGGCAAAAATGGCACAATTCCCAGCTGGGTGAGTAGAACCACAGCCTTCTTACCCTCTCTTAGGTCTCCCAAAGATCAGATTCTGTGGTTCCTGTTAACTTTGGCATGGGCATGTGCAGGATTTCAAGAGTGCAAGCCAAACGCTTTTCTGGTCCCTGTTTTACTGAACCACTTAAATTCTTTGTTGCTTTGATCCCTAGGTGAAGATCTGGTTCCAGAACAGGAGGATGAAATGGAGGAACTCCAAAGAGAGAGAGCTCCTCTCTTCAGGTGGCTGCAGAGAACAGACCCTACCTACCAAGTTCAACCCTCACCCAGACCTCAGTGACGTAGGCAAGAAATGTTCAGGAGAGGAGGAGGAGGAGGAAGAAGTTCCCCCCGTGTGCCCACCCAGCCCCCGGCATCCCTTAACCTACCACCAGTCCCCAGAACATCTACACCTGAGGGACAGACTGGACTCCCAGATGTCTCCTTCACCATCCCATTCTAGCAGCCCCAGCAAACCTTCAGACTTCTCAGACTCAGAGGAAGAGGATGATGAAGGGGAAGAGGAGGAGATAACTGTCTCTTAGATCACTTGCCTGCCCCTACCATCACATGGGGACACTGCAAAGATGTAAATAAAACAGAGTGCTATAAATTGAAGAGGTGATGTCCCACCCCAATGTCCACATGTTTCTTCAGTGCAGGTTCTTTGTCACATAGTTGCAAGCCTTCCTACTCACTGGTATTCCTTATTCGTTGCCCCATGTGGAGGTTTTCATAGTCATAGTATCTGCCAACCTTTTCACAACTCTCTCGGCTTAACAATCAATATTTGCTCAATTAGCTTACCTTCTCCCAAAACACAGGCAACAGGCAGCTCCTGGCCTTACAGCAGGGAAGAAAGGATAGCCTGTTGGAAGGAAAACTTTTTTCCCTCTGATAAGGAATATAAAAAAATACAATATAGATGCTGTGGTCATTTTTGCTACTTTTCAAGTGCATTTCCAGCTACTATTAAGATATCAAAACCCTTAAGACTGGTCTGATCTAGCAACCCTTTCCTCCAAAAGTAAATAACATTGAGGGACACAGACCAAATGCTGCCTCCCTCCTCATACCAAATAGCACCATTTTTGTGCATCAGATCCATTGAAATCCCTGGAATGACTTCTAAGGTATAACATAAATGTGCCTTGTGTAACAGAGATCTTATATATTTATGTTTTTCATTTTAATTTATGCCTCAATATTGCATTCAAGGCACTGTGTAACCCACATTTTGCCCACAGGCTTGTGATCATTTTCTACTTTGCTTCTTCTATTCATGGTGTGGACAGAGGAAAGTGGATACACCTCTTTGATTTTTGACTGAACTTTGCTGTCTTTGCACAGCTTATATGAACTGTACACTATTTTGTACACTTACTCTGTATGGATGTTTTATACCAAGGTTATTGTGAATGAATATAACAATGGCTCAGCAACGCTTCTCTCCCTTTTTTTTTTAATTAAATGACAGCTAAACTACAGATGAATGTAGCTGTTTAACTGTGTAACTTATAAAGAAACACTTTTATTTTGTATTTTACCATGTACAGACTTTAAATATGTATATATATATTAAAGTGGATGATTGTCAAATAAAAGAAATGTAGATTTCCAAATCTGATTATTCAGTAATACTTGGTTCTGGTTAACAAGTTGTTGTAGCTTCTGTCTGAGAAAGAAAACTACTTTTTATCAACATATGGTGATTCAATAAGAATTTATCAGTTTCAAATTAAGTAACTTTACAAGAATATCTACCTGCCTTTTAACTAGGGAGCAACTCAACCAGAGGATTGAAGATTTTCTGCAGTTAAAATGCAGTTGCATTTAAAAGCAACTTAATTTGTGCTCTCCTCTAAATGTCTTCTGACTCTTCTCCATCTGAGCCCTGGTGGGTCAGGGTGTGGACACTTACTGACACATCACTGACTAAGATACTACAGTTTGTAGACTGGGAGCATGTAATTAGACTATTCCTAGAGGGTAGACACAGTGAAAGAGGTTCACTAAGGACAACTCTAGCCTTAAGACCAGTCAAGGATCACTACTACAACACAAGGCAAATCCATAACTACCTACCTGCTTATTTCTGTTAGATACTGATGCACACTACAGAGTTTTCTGCCTTGCATACAGATAGCAGAGTTCTTCTGAAACAGATTTCATTACAAAACTAGTATATTTTCTGCTCCATAGTCTCTAATGCCCACTATTCACACACACCAAAACAAAGGAAACAAATGCAGCAGATTGTCACCTAGGACACAACTATTCCTGTATGCTCCACTTCACTGTCAAGGGAAGCTGTGAAAAGAAGAAGAGAATAATTCCAGTTGGAAGGGACCTACAAAAATCATCTAGTCCAATTGTCTGATCACTTCAGGGCTGGCCAAGAATTAAAGTATGTTATTGAAGGGCATTGTCCAAAACCCTCCTAAACACTGCCAGGCACAAGGTACAACCTACCCCTGCTAGAAGGACTGTTCCAGGTCTTTAGCTACTTTCCAATTAGGTAATTGGACACACCTAAGCTGGGACACATTGTGACATTCATAATTTTTTACCTCTCTGACACCTTAAAGCCATTAGCAATTGCTAACATACACCTGAGATAGGGCAAGTGGAATGGGAAAAGAAATGGAAAAGGCACAGACAGTATTTATCCCACATAACACAGTGAAACAGCAAAAGGGTTTGTTGGGTTTGGTTTTGTTGTGTTGTTGTTATGGAAAAAAAATATTTTCCTAAGCATACCTGAAACTTTACACAAATGTGCGTTAAACTGGTGCAATCCCAACCATAGTCAAATTAAAGAGCTGTTACATGCATTACTATGGTGTATAAACTGGAAGATATGTTGTTATCTGTCCATTGGCTCTTTAAGTGATAAAACACTCAATGGCAATAATTTATGACTTCCAATTAACTAGTCTAGTGTCATGGATTAACCCCAGCCAGCAGCCACTTGCTCACTCCCCCACCAGTGGGATCAGGGAGAGAATCAGAAAGGTAAAAGCTGGAAAACTCTTGGATTGAGATTAAGAGTGTAACAGGGAAAGCAAAAGCCATGCACACAAGCAAAGCAAAACAAGGAATTAACTCATGCTTCCCATGGGCAGGCAGGTGTTCAGCCATCTCCAGAAGAGCAGGGACCCATCACAGCAACAGTTCCTTGGGAAGACAAGCACCATCACTTCGTCCTTCTTCTCCAAACTTTATATACTGAGCATGATGTCCCATGGTCTGAAATATCCCTTTGGTCGGCTGGGGTAACCTGTGCTGGCTGTGTCTCCTCCTGACCTCCCATGCACCCTCTGCCCACCAAGGCAGTATAAAAAGCAAAGGCCTTGGCTCTGTGCAAGCCCTGTTCAGCAGTGAAAAAAACCCATCTCTACATGATCAACTCTGTGTTCAGCACAAATGCAAAACACAGCCCCACACCAGTCACTGTGAAGAAAATTAACTCTACCCCAGCCAAACCCTGCACATCCAGCTAGCATAAGACTATAGTTAAGTAACTTGTAAAGGCAGATCTAATTCAAAACATATTTTGTTTTGTAATCCAGTGGCTACTCCAGAGACCATAGATACCATCACACATACTAAAACACTCAAAAAAGGAACACGTTCAAAAGAAAACAGGTATTGCTTATACATAACCTCTCCTGATTCATTGTTCAACAGAAAACTGCTAATCTTCTTATACTCTCTGCTCTTTACAGCTTGTCTGCTCTAGGAACATTATCAAAAATAACTAAAGACTTCTTTCACCATGAGGGCTATTACATCTTATGCTGTGAGACTTACTAAAGGAAAAATAACATGGAATTGTCATTTAACATTTACCCAAAATGCTACATTTATTAATCTTGCTCTTTTTTCTTTTCCCCTTTCAAGGGCCTTTTTTTTTTTAATGGCAAAAAGAACGTTGTGTGACTACTAAGGACAACCATTTGAGATTCAGGAATACCTTGCTATGAAATTAAAGAGCTAGTTTTTTTATTTACCAACAGCTGCCACACTGCATCTGTGGCTGCAGGAAGGGGGTTTCCTTCTCCAAGGCTTCCCTTTTATACTCTGGATGAGGAATCCAGAGATCACAGCTGCCATGGGATGGCTCATGGGGCACAGCTGTACCAAGGGAAGTAATACAGAAGTAGCCACCCTTTCTGAGGTCTTATGTCAAGGGCATAAACTTATTCTCTTACCTCAAATATGGAGAGATTCTAGTCACAGTAGGAGGATCTAATGGCAGCTGGGTTTGTCCTGGTGTGCATGATATTGGGAGTTCAGCTTGGGT
This sequence comes from Manacus vitellinus, assembly GCF_001715985.3. Taxonomy (NCBI): domain Eukaryota; kingdom Metazoa; phylum Chordata; class Aves; order Passeriformes; family Pipridae; genus Manacus; species Manacus vitellinus. The sequence goes on from NW_021940711.1 coordinate 2,717,503, forward strand.
GTATTTCTGAGAGAAAAATGCTTCACAATTTGCTGCTAAGATACAGAGTGCTGTTACGTGAAACTAGCTCAGCTCTCTTTCTATATTTTCAATGCATCTCTCTGTGTGCTTTGGGAAAGGAGGAAAGGTGATAAGAAGCCTTTCCTGCCTTCATGGAGATGGAAAGATTTCTGTAATGAGTAGCAGTATCCACAGTTTTGGAAACTCTGGTAATCCTGTATGTAATACAGCTCAGTGTCAGAATCCCGTGCATCAGTAAAGTGGTAACATGGATAGAAAGTGTGGAATAGAGGATGGGATCCTGCAGATTATCAGGAGGTATTTCCTCTCTGGTTCTTGGGGCAACTACTCCAAGGTATCAGTGGAAAAGGCCAGTGGAATGCGAAGGGTGTAGATACACTGGCTGCAGACTCAGCTTATAAAATTACTTCAGAGATATTAAGAATTTTGGTGCAAGTCCAGTATGGATCCAAACATTATTCAAGATCAGGGCTGGAGCATCCAGGATCAATTCTAAAACATGCAATTCTGTGAATCAGAAGAAGTTTACAGAATACAAAAAAATGTGCTTGAGTACATCCAAAGCAATTCTGCCTCTGAGAGACTGCTGTGGAGGACAAAGCCCACATTACACATCAGCTCTGAGTTACAGTCTGCACTGCTGTGTTATACTCTAAAAAGAGTATTTTTAGATTAAAATAACTTGAATGCAGATCATCAGATTTCAGCAGAACTTCTTCGCTTTCAGAACTTTTTCTTCAAAGTTTTTTATAGGTGAATCTGTCCTACAAACATTTATGTTCAAATGAGGGAATAGTGGACAGGATAATTACACAAAACTGTCAAAAAAGTAGAAATATGAAGAGAATAAGTCTCCAGGGGAAGAGAGATAATTCTGCTACTGTTCAGAATTATCCCTTTAAAGTGCAGAGGTGTTTGGGTTTATCCTTTCTGAAGAGAGAGCACTTTTACTTCTTTTTTTTTAGTTAGAGTAATTATTTGAAATAAAGGATAATAGTTCCCTTAGTTCCCTACATGTTACTGACCACCGTGTATTTATCACTGTATAATCATAATGTCTCTATCAAATGGGTGAAGAGGAAATTGTAATACTGTGTGGAATGTGTAGCCCCCTGCTAAATCTCCTCCAGGATGTGGGTAAGAGCTGTTGGTATCTTCTCACAAGTACTTACAAGAAGCCAACAAAACCAAGGAGCGAAACCCACAATCTCCAAATGAAATATCAGAAAGTTGGTGATTAAGAAGGAATAAAAAGTTCTGGGAAGCCACAAATCTGAATAAATAAGCATCAATTTTATTGAATCATGAATAATTTAAGACTGGTACAATCATCAGCTTTATTCTCCATGACACAGGGTGGGGAAGGGGGAGAAATGGGGAGAGTGAGAAAGGGGAGGCATGATCTCAAACAGACCATTCACAAATTCCAATCCTAAATGAGAACTGAAAATTAAATAGGGAGAGGAGCAAATGGAAAACATCATAAACGTACACAAAATACTCAATTCCTAGTTTTTCTCTTTAAAAATGGCTAGAAAAAATTCATCAAAATGCAGCACTTTTAATCAAATATTTACATTTCTATGTTACAATGAAAAAATGTACATCTTATAGAACATATTTAATAAACTGTTCCACTGGAAACGACTAGATCAAAACAGCAACCTTGCATTTAATATCAACAAAGATTTTTTTTTTTTTGCTTTGTTTTTGTATATTTTTTTCTTGAAAGAAAATTGCCACATTTAGACAAGATTTCATACACATAATATCGAAGTTAAGCATCAACAATGAAATATCAGTTTGCTTCTTCCAAAATGTACAAAAAGGCTAACCAACCCCCTCGCTCCCCTTCCCCAAATAAATCACATCTCATCTATGGCCTGTATAATTCTTGGCAGTTCTGAAGGAAAGAAAATGGTTTATTCTTTCAATTTATAACTCAACACGAATGTTGCATAGAATCTTGCATTTCTTGTTGATATTTTTTTAAACAAGCCAACTCTGTAAGGAAAAAAAGGCAAAAAAAAAAAAAAAGGAGGTGTTTTGAAAAAGCTTTACATGAGAATAAAGTCACTTAAAGAAAGACTAAATCTATGAAAAGTCTTGATAAAAACTAAGACGTGTGCACAACAGGTAACCCTGCTTCCCGAAATTTCAGAAAAGACACGGAATATTGTGATGCTCAGAATGACTAGCCTATTCAAAATTGCCTCTCTCACTTTAAGCCAAGCTAGTGTCAACAAAAAAGAACAGATAATAGAAATTTCTTCCTGAGCTTAAGCACAGGATTAAAAATGAGAAAAAAAAAATATCCCGTTCCCCACAAATAAATCACTATTTTAAACATGTCTTATAGCACTCAGTTAAAGGTTAACCGAGACATTTTCTAGGCTATCAAGCCCATTTAAAACCCTAGCCCTGCAACTGGATTTTTTTTTTTTTTTTAACAGGCACATGCTCTATCTGCATGGATTCAGTTGGCGGATTAGGTACCAAAATTCACAGTAGTAGCAGGTAAAGTCAGTGCTGGGAAGCAGAATTGTCAAGACTACTGGAAAAATTAACTTCTTTCAAACTCATCATCAGCACGCTACGGATTTGATTCCATACAGATTTATCCCATTTTTTACAGTACCAAGAACTGGATTAGGAAAATTGGTTGAGTAACCTTTGTTATTCCATTGAGTGAAATGATGCAATAGAGTTCATAAGGTTAAAACAGTAACAACACCAAGCTCTTCCCCCCCATCATTAAAATATTTAAATTTTTCCTTTTACAATATTTTTCTTAAAAAAAAAAAGTCATCAGCACTTAAAAGTTGTAACAGGAGCAGATTCAAGACCAGCTTAGTAAGACAAAGTACAGTTATGTTACAGAAAGTCATGAGGTATAATAAAACGATCCTCTCAAGCTGAGCCACAGAAGCATGAACTTGCCTGTTATGTTCCTTTAAATCCACAAGCTCTTAAAAAAGTGTTTGTAATAAGATTTCTTTCTGTACATTGAAAAACCAGCATATTCCTGTAATTTATTAATGACAGTATTTATTACAATTGAAAAGCTTTTTTTGTCCCTCCTGCATGGATAAAACAGCTCTTCAGTGATTCATTAGCTGCAGATTGATATGAACCTGAAAAGTTATCTCACTTCCCTCCCTTTTTTTTGTCACATTTAAACAAATTCTAGTATCTCGTACAAACAATATTCACAGCAACTTATGATATTCCAAGAGATGACTTTAGCCCTGTTTCTTTAAATAAAATCCCATAATATACAGCACTAATTTAATCAAACACAATTAGTACAAAATAAGGCATCGCTTTAAGTCAGCACCAAAAGACAGCTGGGAAGGCTTGACTGAGGAGTGACGTGTTTGCTGAGGTACAGCTGACGTGTGGGGATGGTGGTGGGAGCATTTGCTTCCGTCACAAGGAAAGTGCAATTCTCTGGGAGGTGTTCTTGTTCCCCAAAAGAAGTACAAGCCTTAACACTGATAGTGTAGGTGTGTGCGTTCAGAGAGGAGGAGAAACAAAACCAGGTTCACGGCTCTGCCAGAGCTCAAGAGCACGGCACAGCTAAACTTAAAAGATGCAGCACCCAGCACCTTCCCTCCTCTTTCTTTTCCAGACCCGAATACTGCTAAAATACTATACCTTTTTAATTTGAAATTAAAAAGAAAAGTCGTGGAAATAAATATTGTCACCAGAGTAGCACTGGAACTGTCACAGAGCTGAATTTTGATTAACCCCTTATGGTTGTGCTGATTGGAAAGAAACCTCTGAACAAAACCCAAAGTTTTTAGAAAACAGCTGTAATATTCCATGGCAAGAATTAAAACCTGAAAGTCGGATTCATCCCTTTGCAGGGGTGCAGCTCACCTGTGTGCACAGGGCTCACAAAGCCTGTACACTGCCAAGGGTCCCTTGGAGCTGCAGGACTTCATGGCCCTTCCACTGACTTCTGAGGAGAAGGGAAAGCCCCTCTCCTCAGGGTCAGCAGGTGGGATGTAAACGCCACAGAAGTCAGCCCAGTCAGTTGTGTGGATGTAAGCGGGAAGAGAATTGGGCCCCAACTAGCAAAGGGCTACCTGATCTTTCACTTGTACCAGGATTGATTGTTACACAGTGTTTGAAAAAAACCTGATTTGTTCAGACTGTATATATATTTTTATATACTCCTATTTATATATATAATCTTTATAAACACACAATGAAAGAAAGCCAAGGTCTCAGACTGGCAAGGAGAGCAGCGCTTTTTCTTTTCTCTTTTTTTTTCTTTTCTCTTTTTTAAATATTTATTCAAACTTCCCTGTTTTGCAGCTTTGCCTTTATTGAATATTATTACCAAGGCAAGCAATATTGTTATAGCACCAGAACTATAGGAAGCTGAGTTTAATGCACAAAGCTGATTGGTAATAGTCCAGCCCTCACGTAAATGTGTTTGGTCAGAAGCAGCATAGGCAAATATTTCCTCTCCCCTCTCCTTCCAGACAGTACATGGCACAAAGCTGTTTGCTTCATAGCTGTGAAGTTGCCCCCATCCCCACCCCATCCCCCAGTCCCTTTGACTTTTAGTAATGATGACTATTTTTAACATCTTCAGGATCTTAGGCATGAGAGCTTACAGCAACTAAACAGAAGGAAACAAAGGAATAGTGCAGTTCTCATCATCGTCAAAAGAAAAACAATACAAAGGTCGCTTGGGTTGCCTGCACCCAGGTTGAAGACTGACTCCAAGTGTCTTGTTGTTCTTGCAGCTCTAATACTGAGATCCCAGCCCAGGAACATGTTCTTTCCATGAGTCCGTGATCGGGGTTCTTGCCAAGTGGGAGAGCAATAATGGAAACAACCTCTTTCTGCCTGAGGAAGATCACAGCGTCGACTCCAGAGACGAATCGAGGATGTCATCGTGGTGGCTGTTGCTGTTTGAGTCACTGTCGTAACTCTGGGGACTGGAGTAGTTGGCTGCTTCTTGCAGCCTCATTAGCATGTTCATCTGCAAAGGCACAGAAGTTCATGATTATTTGTATTCTGAGGTAGATATAATATCAACTCCACAAGAAAGCTACAGTCACATTCTTTTTGCCAGTGGGTAAGAAAGGAAAGGAAGAAACAAGCAGGATAATTAATACTGAGACTTGGAAAGGAGATATTAACTGTAAATTATAGCAGCACCCATAAGCTTTTCCAGTAAAGGTGAAAATAGAAGACTGAAGGGATTAGTCGACAGCCGTATGCAACAGGATCTTGAAGCATCCTACTCCTTTCTTCCTCTGACCCATGGAAATACTGACAGATCGGTCGAGACGCAAATCTGAATGTCCTAATACCTGGCTTGATGTTTGTGTACATATACATGAGCTGCTAGGAACTGTAACACACATTCTATACTTCCAACTGTCCAGAAAAACATACACCTCAACAGAACAGCTTCAGGGCATTCAGTTTGCAAAGCACCTTCATTTCCTTGCAGAACTGTATGGGCTTTCTGTGCAACTGCATTCCCCAAGCTGACTTGATGACTTGCCCAGCAGCATTATCTTCTCATTCTAAAACTCTTAATCTCTCCTCAGATGTACTTCCATTGCTTTATTTCTGTTTCTAATCCCTAGAAACAAGGGAAACAAAATGGTTCTGCTGATTCAGAAATGAGAGCTTACCAGAGGATCTCCTTCAGCATCGCTCACTGGAACTTGTTTGCTGGTTGAGCCTTCCCGGGACACGGAGTAGCCATCAAAGCCCACGTCTTCAGGCCGCAGCTGGAGCAGAGGAGGCCACTCATGGTGCTGCGGGGTGGCTGCCCAGGGGTAGGTGTCCATGACCCATTTGGCAGGATCCTCCCAGGGTGCTCTCCTCCCATACAACTGAAAGAGCATGAAACCATGTAAAACATTCCTGTTCATTCGGTGCCCATCTCATGGAAATGACCACGCCGCGCTTCTTGGATTGCAGGAAACACTTGCAAGCAGGGCTGAGTGTGAGATTTTCCTCACCCCCACAGCATACAGAGCTGTTTGATTTGAAAGCGTTTGACCACCTCTGAGGCTGCAGTGCCCTTCTCTTGGCACCAGCTGAAGGAAGGGAGACCTGAAAATAACCTCACCTATTAAACTCAACTTAAACTACGTCAATACACAAAAGAAGCCATCAATGCTGACATCCAGATCACACCAGCAGCTGCCTTGTCTGTGCTCACTGTTGGTCCACATCCAGGGAATGTGGAGGAGGGAATGTGAGATCTGTCATCAGGCAATAATGGTGGATGTCAAGGCATAAGGTTTTCAAGTCAGAATTTTTTTGTATTCAATCAAGAAAAAGCATCAGCAGCATCTGCCTGTGCTCATGTCCCTAAGCAAGAAAGTTCTGTTTCAAAAACTTATTCTGTGTTGAACAGACTGTGCTACTGAATCCCAGCATATTCTCCCTGTTATATTCCACTTGCCTTAATTACACAACAAATTCATTTTAATGCCTCGCGACTTTCAAAAGCATAAATACAACTTCAAGCGACTTTAAAATGTTTGTTTCCACTTTATAAATTTCCCCATCAACATCCCTCAGCAACTGACATTTTGTCACTTGAATTCAGAGAACTGTCCCTTTCCTTTCTCCCCCTGCACAGAGGGAAAAGTAGTAGTCTAGCAGAGAAATACATCAGCTCTCTGTTGAATCTAAGACTATCTCACTTTCCTCATCACTATTTCTTCTTGGTATTTTTCTGAGTTTATACTTTGCACGCACAAAGTATTAAATTGCTCTAAACACCATCTGCAGGAAGGAGCAGGCCTAGCCTGAGCAGAAGTGCCAGCAGATGGTGCTAGGCAATCTGAAACACAGCCTATTCCACAACCCAAACTCTTCATCCTCGAGCTGTACTGTATTATTTTCCCAGCATAATGTCTTCAAGATGTGGTCAACCAGATTTCCTATTTTAATCTTGTTCTCAAATTTACAACAATACGTGTCATTTGGTAAGTGGTGAGGATTTGATATTTTTCGCATGTCTTTTCTCCCTCAAAGGTCTGTGTGGATCCTAGATAGTTTCTGAAAAGTGGCTAGTAAGTAAAATTACCATTTTAGTATATGAAATCATCACACATCTTCAGCAGATGAGAGACTGAAAGACTCACTATTCCCTTCCATGGCAACCAGGTCTGTCCATCCCTCTCACTGGCATGTTTTCCAGGGAGCAATTCATGGGACAAGAATGGAACAGGTTGCTTCACAAAGCATCAAAGAAAACTCACTAAAGTACGAGTGAGGGTGGCAGAAAGCCACGGGGACTCCAGGTCCTTTCTGCTGGTGCTGCATTCTGCATCAATACATCAAGCAGGAAGAACTCGGGTTTTATACAACCTTCTAATCTGCACATCCCTGTTTTGAAGAACAAAACAACTCAGCTCCAATGGGAGAAATTATTGTAAGGATCCATTTGGTTTGCTTGCATTTGATCCAAAATAATTCTCCAAATGAGAAACAAAAATATAAGAATAGCTCAGTGTAGATCCACAGAGACGACAGTGAACTTTAGTAGTTCACCTTTCCCTTCTGGCAGGCAATTTCAGGAAAGATGTGTTCTCAGAGGAGCCTCTGTGGGTGCTGGGAATGGAAAACAGCCCCAAATGAAACCCACATTTCTAATATTAGCTTGTTAATTAGCACCACTCTGGCTACTCTTCAAGTACGAAAGTGCATTCTTATCCATCGACTAAACAAAAGACAAATTATTTAAATGGAGATGAATTGATGCAATTTGGGGAAATGGGACTGAAGTGCATAAAGAATCTAAAGCACAAAGTGAGAAACTGAAATCCTTACACCTGGAACACAAGCCATTCAAATAACCTAAGGAGTGATGCAGATATTGGGCAAAAGAAGCAAGCAAAAAGGTGTTTTTATCAATTGTTCTCTCTCTCCATTTCCATTACTACATTTTCAAGGCTTTCTACATGTACTGATGAGTGATACGTTTCAAAACACAGTACAAAGAGTCCATGTACTGCCGTGAGTATCAGTTTTCTCCATTTCAAGAGGAAACAAAGTCACCTACTCTCTCTTGTTGAAAAGATTACTGGCTCCCATTATCTCCCTTTATAGGAAGTTTTATGTGAAACAGTTCTCCTGTTCTATTTGTAGCAAAGTTCCCACGTGTGTTCTGTACTCCAGGACCTATCGTTTTCCTCATGTCTAAAGAGTCTACCACAATTGTTCCCAAAAAAAAAAAGAGATCTCCAGGCACTGACAAATTTCAAATGGTAATCACAGTTTGCCCAAATTTTAACCAAAACTTGAAGAATTTGTGTATTTCATAGATTTGTAAGAAGCCATTAGTAAAAACTCAGTTTCCTATGACAGGGTTGCCTCCTCTCTGTCTCTGTAAACACATAGAAATCCCTGCTGTATGGAAAGCAAATGAAACCCAAGGTGGTTGTTAACAGGAAAATGTAAAGTCTCTTCCTCCTTTCTGTTTTAGTTCTTCCTCAAGTGCTCAGACTGGTACATCTTCGTGAATTCTGCACTCTCTGTTGAGTACTCCCATGCAGGCAAGAACTTAACCCCAGTAAAGGGTATTGGATAGCAAAGAAATTAACCAACAAGAAAATCAAAACAAAATCCCAGTATTTTAAATATTTTACACACTTTTTTTTTACATATCTTAATGGCAAGGCATCCTGACAAACCCTGCAACAGTGAGCCCCAAGCAGTTGTAGAACAGAGAGAATTACTTTTCACAAAGATGAAGGAATCATTCAACACAACTGCTTCTCCATGGAGCTCATACTTGGGAGTTACTGCATATTTCAAAAAGACTTCAGACACAGAGACATATGTGGTGGAGAATCTACTACTTCTCTAAGTAATATTTCATAACTGTTAATTATTCTTACTAGCAACATAGCATGTCTTGCTTATAGTTTGAATTTCTCTAGTCCAAACTTGTCAAACATCCACTGGACTTTTTTCCTGCAAGACTAAAGCAGAAGAGTAGATCAAGTAATATTTTACTCCTGAATAATCTGAATAGTCTGAGCTTCTTCTCTTTCTCACTGAATAATGCTTCCTCTATCTGAATGACAGCTACTGCTCTTTTTTTAAACCCTTTTCAGTTTTATCTTTCTAATGAGCCTTTTTACATGTAGAAGCATTACTTCCTACTGCTATCTGACGTAAATTGTAGCTCATGCCCTCAAAATGGCATTTGCCATCTTACCAAAACACAAGCTCCCAATGCATTGCCACAATTTCCTATTCTCCATCCACCTTCAGCCCTTTTCCAATCTCCTGGATTCTCATTGTGATGCACCTTTTCATTTTTGTGCGTGTGAGTTCACGTTTAGCTTTCATCCACATAACGCCCAGAACTTACCGGTATTTGATTAAATTAGGTGCTGCTGTGCTTAATCTGGGAACAGAGAACTGAAGAATAAAAAAGCCCTTTTTTTTCCCCCTACTTTCATGGCAAGTTCATAGCAATCTTCTGCTGATCCCTCCTCCTTATTCCAATGAGCTTTATAGTCATACAGACACCAAGAATTGCATGGCAATGTTTAAAAACATCCAAATCGCTGGAGTATGAATCAGTTACTAAGTACAGGCAATCAATGATGATTTCACTGCAGCCTCTGAAAGAATTATGAAGGAATCTACTAAAAAAGTCATCCTGTATACTGAGAAGTAATCAAAACGTCACTGATACCGATCCTGTCACTCATGAATACGTTTCTCTCCACACACAGCTTTGCTCCCATGTTGAAAGATTTGATTTACAAAGGAAAATCCTGCACAACAAAGTTAATGACCACAAGCATATTTTTCAGCTGCACAGTACAATTTTAAGGTGTGCTTCTGGAACACAGTATTGAAAGATATTTGTGTGTCTAACTCCCTCCACTGAAAACATCAGCAGCTTGGCATCTAATTACTTCTTCCACTCTCTGTTTAAAAAGCATTTAAGAGACTAATTCTGCCTGAAATTATGGACAATTTCGTTAGATTTTCATAGACATGCAGGTATTCACTGTGCAGACTTATATCTACAGAAAATGTTGCTGTTACTGAGTTTTGTATCCTTTTGAATAGATACCATTTTAGAGCTGTGACTTTTCATTTTTGCCTGCTCACCTGCAGCCCTTCTCTAACTGCTTCCAGAAGATATGGAATGATGGAGTAGTTCCACAGGTCAGTAAACCAGACTCTAGAACCATCTACATCTATTGGACAGGAGAGGAAGAGCCGTGGACCTGGAGAGGGAAATTCAGATATTACACTCAAATTACAGTCAGGATAAGCATCAAAAATAGGATCTATAACATCTAAAAGTAGAGTTTTAAAGAAACCTTTTTTAGCTGATATAGCACAAAGAAGGATACAAAGGGAATAAAATACATATATTTACATATGCCTGGGCATAAGGACAGAGCACTTACCAATAGTAACATCAGAGGAGCTGTGAGCCTCCAAGAATTTGTTCAGATGTTGCCAAACCTTGGGAATCCAATCAATAATTTTAACCAGCTCTGCATTCCTCATCCTACCACTGATCTCTGTTTCAATTAATTTTCTTCTCAAGAAACGGCCGAGAAAGCCTTTGACTGGCTCAGTGTGGTTTGCACATAGCACCCATCTAAGGCAGAACAGCAGAAATGGCCATTATTTCTCTTTCATGGTACCCAATGTAACTATTCTTGACTAAATCTCATTTCTTATTTCCAGATGATTATCAGGATCAAAATGGGTTACTCCAGTCATAGTTGTTTTTCAAGCAAAAGTTATTTGGGAATAGTTCATTAGATGAACCAATTTTTACTGTGCTTTGTATTAATTTATCATTAATCTCCTTTGTCTAAATATTGTCTTACTTAAAAACTGGTAGGAGATCAAATATCTTAACAATCCTCTGAAAAGTAAAGTTTTTGTGAACCCAGTTACTTTATTGACAGCACCATAACCAAGCTGCACATGTTAGGACAGCAGCTTGGGAGCAAATGGTATTTCTCTCTTAATTTGCTATTTCAACTGATAAGAACAACTTCAGATGACTCAGTAGCCATTACTCCTTTGCTAGCCCACAAACATAAATGAGAAACATGAATAAACAGTACCTGAAATTATGGTGAAGTTGAAGATTAGGTGTTGAAGAGGTGGCTTGGTTCATCGTGCCAATAATATATGGACTATTAGAAAAAAAAACAACAAGCAAATCAAACTTGTAAATTTTGAAAAATAAGGTTTTAGCGAAACCTCTACATTAAAAAAGGTCATTCAAATCTCTTTTGTCAAAGAAGGTTTTGTAGTTACTTGTAACTTACTCTCTGACTTCTGAGAACAGCAAATTCTGAAAGCAAACCAGAAATCTCAAAACAGGACCTTTCACAAATGGGGTTTTACTACTAAAGATCTACATCATGAAGTGCATGCAAATTACTCAAACCCTCTAATACTTTTTTATTACTGATTTCAGAAAAATGGATCATTTTAGTAAGGAAAAAGACCCCTCTGAAGTACTGTCCATAATATGGACAGTCTGCCCATTTGAGCCCACATTACTACACTAATCCAGACTTTGGTTTTGTCATCACATCTTGCAGCAGCAGTGCTCTGAGTGCAGTGTTAACATTTGCACTGTTATTGAATTATTTCCTTACCATTTGTGGTACTTGCAGTTTAGAAGTCCATTAAAGATCTCTCCTAGGGAGCTAACATGATGCAAATTATCCAAAATGATTACAAGAGGCATATCCACAGCGTTATTTTCACTGTTACACTGGTCTGCCAGGTTGGACAGGTATTGGCGGAGCTCCTGCAAAGCAGATATACAGAAAAGAAGAAAAAAAAAAAGGAAAGAGAATGTTCTTCATATTCCTTGAAAATCTAATTAAGATGAATAAGCTTGGTAATAAAACCTGGAGCAAAAGAGCCTGACATCTTACAAATCAGACATTTTCCATGAGAAAACACAAGATATGGTTTTCCTTCTCTTTTGTAGGTTATGGTAAAGATTCAAAGACTGTAACAGAAATCCTGTGTGAGATAAGGGCTAAAGGGGGGTAAGATTTTGTCATTTGTTTTGTGCTTTTCATTCATGCTTTCCTAATCTCAGACCTAAGAGGTCTGAAATATATTCTTCTTTCTTTTCAGCAACTCTCTCAACTCTCTCTGTACCAAAGCAAACTCTGCATTCCAGCTACATTTGTTAGATTATCTTGCAACTGTGTTTCTAGCTAAATGCAGTCGATAAAATTAATCTGGAACAAAGTATCTCTTGTCAGAGGCCAAATTCAGATGCCTTCAGTAAAACTGTGAAAGAGGATGAGCTTTTGGGGCTGCTGATGAGTGGCTGGGTGTGGTTGAAATGCTCTCAGCAGCTTTAAAGCATGTCTCAAATCATACCAGTGGCTTACAACCACAATTTCAATCATCCCTTTCCTCCAGAGGAAAATATGCCTAAGGCCATCAAATGCACAGTTGTTTTTGTTTTGTTTTGATTTTTTTTTATTTTAATCTAGATGATCACTGGAAGTATATTCAGCAAAACCAGGAGCACATAAAAAAGCAGAGACATGCCTTACCAGCAGAGGAATGTGCCTGGGCAACAGTCCCTCCAAACCCAGCACATGATTACAACTGCTGATACTTGCAGCTGCAGAAACTCTTGACAGCCTAGAGATGCATTTGAGAGTTCTGGGCAAAATGCCCACATGCAATAGGGATTGCTTAAGTCTCTGGGAATTTTATGCAGGTGTTTTAACTTTCTGGGCAGTTCTCAGGCTCCTAACCACTTGAAACTCGTGACACCTTTAGGTTTTCAAATACACACCTGGGAGCCTGCTACCTAATAATCAGGACAATTTGCAGTTCTGAAAACCTTAAATATTATTTCCTTCAGGATCAACACAATGCTTTAAAAAGAAAGGTAAGTCCAAAATGAGTTTTTGACAGATTGACAGAGGAGGAGTCTCATTTCAGATATATGGTGGGATGAATTGTGCAAGGATGGTTTCTCACCTTACTGGATTTATGGTCCACATTGAAGGTTGCAATAATGCCATCAGCCAGCTCCCTGCCCTCTCTGAGGACCATGTACTCAGACAAACGGTTTGCCAGGTATGTTTTCCCAGTGCCACTGGGGCCAGATAAGATAATCCGCCTGTGTTCCATCAGGAGAGAGACATAACGCTGCAGGATAGGCTTTGGGATCAGAGATTCAAACACCAGACCGTCCAGACTGTTCTCACAGATACCTGCAACAGAAAAATATTCCTCAGCTAGAAGCAGTCCCAATTTTTACCCAAATTACCCACATTTTTAAAAGTTTGGGTTTTGACTAAGTAGTTGTAATGCTGCAAAGCAATCCTGTTAGTAGAGTTTGAACAAATCAAGACTTTGTGAATGTACCTGAGCCAAATAATAGCAGGAGAAACACCCAAAATAACACTTATGTCCAGTAGATGTAGATCTGACCTGATCAAGCTATTTCTCACTTCAGAGATAAACTCCTTCCCCACTCTGGTATCCCTTATAGTTGAGAGAGGAACACAAAAAGCTGATAAAACAAGTGCAGAAGTGACCTGTGGACTTGGTCTGGATCCTCCTTCAGCTTTTCTAAGTACTCAGCTGCCTCCCTAAGGCCCTTTGAAAGCTGCCACACTAAATGATTCCAGGCCACATTTTTCACGCCCAAACCATCCATTTTACAGCATTTCCCCATGCATTCATCCAGAATGTACCTGTTTACTTTTGGATCAGTAGACAAAAAACCCTCCCAGCTATCACCAACTCCCCCTACTTTCCCAAATGCTTGTAATTAAACTCCTTCTCTGTATGCTGATAGTTATCTCTTCTAACAGAAAACTCCTACCGATAAGCATTTATGCCATGTCAGCAGTCACTTTAGGCAGAATTGGCTCAGGGAAAATACACAGTGCTTCAAAATAAACAGCAGGAAGGGAAGTTGGCAGATCACCCAGAGAAATGTTTGCACCTCAGTGGTTACTCGGAATATTAAATATTTATACAAGGCAGCTTTATATCTCAAAGGTATATGTAAGTGATTTTCCATAAATTGATTAAATACATTTCTATTTTACTGAAAACTGTTATCACATATGATCCTTCAAGGCGCAAGTCAAGCCGATGTAAGTTAAATATAAACTCAAATTGCAGCTTTTACAGACACAGCTACACCTTAAGCCATATTTCAATTAGGATTTATGATTGGACAATGTATTTTATGTAAGCAGGATATCCTAGGTTCATGTCAAACCTCAACAAACTGAGGTATTTCACAGGCCATATTGTCTTCCTGCCCACAGATTTACTACCCACGTAACTGCTTTTTTACACCAATAGTAAAAAATCAAAGTGCTTTCAGTCAAATGGTACAGTCAAATTTCAAAGTTGATCTGCGGAATGTTTGGCAGTGCTCTCAATTGGAACGCAGATCTGTGCTTGAGATTTCACTGGTGTAACTTTGAGCAAACTGATGTTCAGAATGCAGCAGTTGAGGGTTTTCTCCTTAAACTTAGTTTCACAGTACAGTTTTCATAAAAAATGGCTCCCAGAGAAACCAAATGAGAAACCATATGAGAAATATAAGTATGAAATTTTTATTAGTATTAGAGAACGAAACTGATGGGAATTCTGAAAACCATACATTTGGAAAAATACAGATTTTTTTACAGCTTATGTCCCACAAACTTTGGGATCCTTCCTTCCTGCTGCTTAAGGAGGGACTCTTGGGTGAGGTCAATCAAGGAAGCAAATCAAGATACTTTTTTTCCACTTTGCATCAAGGAAATAACAACTACAGGTGTTACAAAGAGGTAATGAAATTTTAAGGCTTAATGTATGTATTTGGAAGGTACTGTGCTGCTCAAACAGCTCCACTACATCCTTTGTGGTGTGAGATCTTCTCCAGGACAACTTCAGGCATCAGCTCAACATTTGTGGAGAAGCTGCTGTGTGTGTAATTATTCCTATTGTTACAGGTTGAAAACTTGCTGAAATTATAGACTTAGTGCTGTCTTTATCAAATGAAAATAGAAGGAAGTAAATAAAAGCTAGGAACAGGAAGAAGTAGCACAATAAAAAGTTTCTACTGCTCTGAGTTTCTTAACACAGCAAGCCTTGATAAAACTGTGATTAGTGAGACCTCCAACAGACAGTCAGGTGTAATTACCTTTGATGGTAACTGAAATAGTGTTGTTTTCTCCAACCAGATAACCACAGGGCAGCAGCTCAGGGGTCTCTGCACTGTTAGTGCGTTTGATTTCTCCAATGCTGTAGCCCAGGACACTGTCTGAGTTCAGTCCCAGCTGGCTCACGGGATCCACATGGATGATGTACTCCTAGGGTGAGAAAGGGACACAGGAAGTTAGGCAGCACTGAAATCCTCGGGAAGTTCTTCTATGCTATACCAGTACCTATCCCAGCAAGTTAAATATAGTTTGGTACCATCAAAATCTAACAATAGGAGAACTGGGGCTCACAGCAAATTGTGCTCACTAACCTTAAACAACCGTCTCACAACCCCATCCAGAACATCCCACTTGGTCTTGCCACTGACTCCAATGCAGCCTATGAGGAAGGTGCGAGGCCTTGAATCCTAAAGACACAGAAATAACTGTATCAGACAAGGATGTTTAATGTAATTAAAATGCTGGCTTCCCCACCACCCCTGCTTTATTTTTAAATAATGGTGCATCTTTAGTACTCTGTATGGTGAATTCTGAAAGCCATAGGAAGGCCTTTTCATATACTAAACATTTTTTCCAGTGTTGGAAGTCACAACTCTAAAGGATACTTAAGTGGTCTTGATGTTAAGTAAAAAGTATTTGTTAATCAATCCATGAACAATTCAAAAACCCCTGAGAGAATTACAGCTTAGCAAAAAGACAGAAAATAGATGTCAAGTTCATTTTTCCATGACTTCACAATCAAAGCTGTTACAGTTGCAAAGTTTATCCTATTTCCTTCTAGATGCTCCCGAGGGCATAGAAATCTAAATACATATATATATATGAATTATACATGGTTATATGTATAAGTAGTAATAGAGAAAAAGTTATATTTATATATAACAACTTCTGTGTTATGTTTGATATATCACAGCATTTTGATAATTGTGTAACTGATTTCTAACATAGATAAAAAAAATCAGAACAAATAAAATTTTTCTATTCTTCTATAGCCACACTCACTGTGAAACGTTAATTGAAGAAAAGCTAATTTCTATCATAAGACTTGAAGTGTAACTAAAATGTAAAGAACCATTTCCCCATGGCAACTTAACTCACTCTGAGCACAGTGAAGTCCAATAGAATTACCAATGCAGTTTCACTGCTAATTTGCTTATCCAGAGCTGTAATAACTAATGCATAACTGGTATTTAATGGAAAGATTTGCTGAGTCCATTTTATTTCCAATTATTTAAATTTTTGTGTCTCTTCCCCCCCCCCCCAAAAGACACGAACTTATTTTTTAAATACACTTTTACAGGTACTCAAAAGTGTGATATGGCAAGGTCATTGCTTGGCAAAGATTCTGCAGTACATTCATGCATGTACATGAGATAGGCTGCAATTTTACAAGATTTGAAATTTATTTGGGTATTTAGGATTCTTCCAATTACTCGTGAATGGAAAACATCTGAAAAATGTCATTCAAAACAGGATACTTGTACCAGAGAGGACAACTTGAACTAGAATGATAAGGTATAGATCTCCCAGTTTGGATTTGCCCAGTTCTTCCAGTTTGGATTTGCCCAGTTCTTCCAGAAGATTGGTGCTTCCAGCACTTCAGTGCACTTTCTATCCACAAACGGGATAATTTTCATTATTAGTTAAAATTGTATTAAGTTTAACACTACAGCCCAGGAGTTTTGCTTTTTGCTCTCAGGTTGCCCAGAGGAGCTGTGGCTGCTCCATCCCTGGAAGTGTTGGAAGGCCAGGTTGGATGGAGCTTTGAGCGACCTGGTCTAGTGGAAGGTGTCCTGCCCCTGGTAGGAAGGTTGGAGCTGGATGATCTTTTACAAGCTTTGTGCAGCCTCTAAGATACCAGTCTTAAACAGATGCTATCCCAGGTACAGACTGGTGTCCTGACCTCCTTGAAACCAAAAGAGTGGCCTTATTTACAGAGATACTACTGAAAGGCTCAAATTGTGACATTACCACCTTTGCAAATTTGAATTCCCTGGCACGTTCCAAAGTCACTTTATTTCAAAGCTGGTGATGAAACATAGCTCACCTCCTTCCATTTCATTTCGTCCTGAAAGTTGACGACTATTTTGACATGCCTGCCTCCTTCTTTTCGGGCAGAGCCATCTCCAGTGTCATCTAACAGCATGTCTGTGAACAGGAAACATCAACAGCTTCACAGCTGGATCTTAATAACAATGAAGACTACTCTGGTTTATTGTAGTCAAACACAACATGTATGGGCTTCACATGCCCCAAGGTAAAACACCAGAACTGGGCTGACTGACTGATTTCCCTAACCAAATAATGCTCTTAAAAAGCAAAGGTCATTGAAAATTATTAGTCAGTTACTCTATATTTTCCTTCCTATGATATATCCCCCTGGCAAATGTGCACCATTAAATGGCTTTAAACATGACTTCTCACAGCTGAGGTCATAATTGGACACCTCCCACCTAGGGTGTAGCAGACCTATGACGATATTTAAAAGAAGGCTTCGTGCCAGCTCGTGACATATTTCCACACCTTGACTGCTAATAATTCTCATGCTTTCATTTTTCCATGGCTAATCAACCCAAGTCTTCCAAATACAGGATAAAACCTGCCCATCACCTTTCTCATTAAACTCACCGAGACTGGTTGACTCCGTGAGGTTCAAACTGTGTTGAGAGAGACCCACTGAATGTCTCGGAGAGGAGGAGATGGAAACCTGAGACTGGGCCCTGCTGCAGCTGCCATGGTTTTCAGATTTCAGCCGATCGTTTTCTGCTTTTAATTTTTCAATCTCACTCTAGAAAAGACAGGTCAGATGTTAGAAGGCACAGTGAAAACATGCTTAAAAGATAGCAACATAAGTAACTTAGGAATAAATCGTAGTTCAGCAGAAGTGCAGTTTTCATTGATGTTTTAATTGATTTTAATAAATTAAGGATTTTAATTATTTCAATGTCCCTTCCATGAAACTTTTCAAAGTATCCTAGAATACATTAATACGTGGGAATTCACTTAACACTGAAATGCAACTACATTAAGGCAGAGAGCATGGAAACATTTTAAGAGTTTGTTGACAGTCAACAAAATGATCTCCCCATTTTGGGGTTGGAACAGTTACAGCTGCAGTCATGGGCAGCAAAATTCAGATGTTCAAGCTGACTTTTAATGAAGGTACAAGGATTAACACTGGCACAAACCTAAATACAACTTTCAGTAGGCATTCAAAAACTTCAAATTTACCTTCTTTACTGCGTAGCAGGTTGGCCAAACTTTCCCACACCAAGACAGGCTGCAATATTTGGGGTGGCTCTTTCTTACCTGCATTCTGTTCATGGCCTCCCGAAGCTGGTCTAGCTGATGAGCAGAGCTCAGGGCTTCCAGGCGAATATCAGTCAACTTCATCTCCTTGTCTCTCAGCTCATTCCTCAGCTGCATCACTGTTTCAGCTTCACTGTCAGTGCACTCAGAAATACTGGAGGAGGTGGAAAAACAGACACTGAATGAGACCATTAGTTACTTTTCTGATGGTGCTTCTCCAGTGATACCATAAATCAGATATTAAACAGGTCATGGAAATATTAGAGACTAATGAAATAAATATGTCTGAGGGTTAATTTTCTTTAATCAGCATCTGAAACAGAAATCTGGAAATCACCTACTATTGGATAGTCTTCATTTTTTTCATGGTAGTTGCCATAAAGGAAAACTTCTAAAGCCAAAATCTAAATAAATTAAGGGAGTGCAGGCAGTTAACAGCAGTTGGTTGGAGATTGATGAGTTCACAGACAGATTTAAAGCTCACCAGGTGTGCACAGCTGGGTTTCCCTGAACTGTTCTGGAGGACTTTGGAACTCTATACCTATTTGAGCACGATAAATTCCCACTTGCTTTAAAGAACTCATGCTTAAAAAATTTTTAGTGGCATTTTTCTTCCCTCCTCCCACAAAAAAGAAAAAAAAAAAGCTTCTGAGTGAGTAACATTTCAGCACATTCGTAACTGTATCTATATAAAGATCAACTACACAGCTGCATGCTTTGAGGGAGATTTCACTTAACATGTCTCTCCCTAAATCAGGTTAATGAGAGACATTTTCCCCACCAAAAAGCCGATAAGCCAAAATACACAAGTCTTACTTGTGCTCTGGCCTTCCCTCAGTTCTTACTCTTTATTTACTCAGTGTTTACTCTTTTTCTCATGTTTGTCCTTTTGTCTCTCGTGTCAAGGTGAGATGCATGCACACAGCATTTTGACTGACGACAGATGGGATCACCATTTGACAATCTTCTGGCCTAAGAGTTCTAAAGCACAACTTGCTGCAGTCAGCAGAAATGCACTGAGTTAGGCTCAAGAGACTGAAGAAGCTTTAAAACAAAAATCATAGGGGATTATCTTCTGCTACCAACACTTCATCACGTTATACAGCTGGAAACTATTGCTATTGTTTTCACCTCTTCATGTGAAAACAAGTGAAGGGGAATTAGTCCAATGCATTTGTTCTGAAATCAGCCTGGAAGCTTTGGATGACCTATGCAAGGT
Organism: Manacus vitellinus; assembly: GCF_001715985.3. Taxonomy (NCBI): domain Eukaryota; kingdom Metazoa; phylum Chordata; class Aves; order Passeriformes; family Pipridae; genus Manacus; species Manacus vitellinus. The sequence continues at coordinate 2,737,252 of NW_021940711.1, forward strand.
CAGAAGCTGTCTGGTAATTAGATGTTTCACAATACTGCCCGTTACAAGTTTCTGTATTTATTTATCCTGCTCAAGTGACAAAATTGCTGGCAGAATTAACATAAAACCTGTTTTACTAAGTTTTCCAAGCACATTCCAAAATGTGAGTTTAGACTCAGAACAGTGTGGTAAGGGAGTTGTTTAACTTTATTTCACAGGTGGCCAAGGAAAGGACCAGGCACAGGTGGCTGGGGAACTACAGAAGAAAAGAGGAGTGATCACCTCCATTCACCAAGCACAAGCTGTTACATGAGTTCCCCTGTATCACTAAACCATGCTGTTTGATTTCCTTACCTTTATCTGAATTTGTCAACTTAACTGAGAACTCATCATGGCAGAATAGTACAATATGTGCTGTCATTAGGCAACAGAGAAACAAAATCCCAATTGGACCTGGTTTGTTTAATTAACAGCAAGACATCCAATTAATTTTGCACATCAAGGTCACCCTGGTTATAAATGCTCTTCATATTCAGTATGTTCTGCTGAGAGAGAACCCCAATGAAATATTAAATTACACTCCAGTAATGACACAATGATTTTTGGCTTCCTGGACACTAATGCAAAGGCACTGGGCTGGGACTCAGCTTACGTATCTCTAATTCCCTTAATACACAAATTCAGCATTTCTGTCCTCTGCCTGTAATCTCCTTTGACTACAGAACATTCAAAATAGGCATTAGTTAGAAGTGATATTTGCTCATTCTTCTGACAGTATGACTTTATCCAGAACACAGCCAGCCCCACATCTCCCCCAGGAGATAATGTAAGGGATACTTGGGAGAGAGACAGATCAGTAGTAACAGACCAGCCCTGATCCACAGGACAACCCTGTCTGGCCCAAGCATGTCTTGTGCTGAGGCCTCATGGTGAACAGCTGGTTTGAGCAGTGCATGCAGCTGTCAGACTCTTGCAGGGCTCATATAGATGTGAAGAATCTTACACAGAGGAACCAAAGAGGACAGGATGGTGTAGGGTATCTTTTGCCTCTGCTTCTTTCTATACAGAGGCCTAGAGATGTGCTGTCAAGCTAGCATGGAAAAAAATACTGGATCTCTCCAAAAGGATGTCTCCTTTCCTCTACCAATGCAGCAAGATGCCTTCCACTCAATTTTCTGTTTAAAAATTAAAAAAATAACTTACAGAGAATTGGAATGGGAAGCTCTCAGCAATGGTGTTGAAACAGTGGTGTTGTGGTGTGGTAGCTTTGGTGAGGAAGGCAATGAGGAATCAGTCATCTCCTCAATATCTGAATGAGAAGATGCTGACTTGGGAGATTTCTTTTTCCCAAAAGCTTGCTTGAAGGAGCTGCGTAGCTGAAAAAACAAGACCACAACAGTAGGCACATCATTAAGAGTGAAACCAGGCAAAAAAAGCCACAGAGTAAAAACTCTAACATGCAAATACTCCAAATGCTACAGCCATACTCACATGTATATTCAGACAGGCGAAAAATAAAAAAAAGCTTTTTTCCCTTTAACTATTTTATGAGATTAATAAGGTCAATAGAGTGGATATGAATACTTCCTATTTTTTAAAAACTATTTGACAGAAAATTCTGTTCAGTGCAACAAGCCTTAAAGCAGTGTTGTAACGACTTGCAGCTATGCTGGCACATGGCTCAGCCAAGGTTAATGATGCTGAAATGGTTAGTGATGCAAATGGATGGGTTAGCTTTGTATCTCGTAGTTTAAAGTAGGTCTTCCTTACCTCGTTGACCTGCCGGAAGAAGTGCAAGCAAAAGGAAGTGGGGGAAGGAAAAAAGACATGTTTTAACAGATAAAGCCAGTGATAAGGGAAGTTTTGGATTTCTAAGACAAACACAACCACTGATCAACAAAGACTAACAGTTACTTTAAAACCGGAGCCCTGTGTTTTCCAAAACCAGGTGTTTCAAACCACATACGGACATTTTTTGCATTACTTGAGGAAGACACCAGACCCAAACTCTCTTAACTATTTAAATTACATTTTCTCCTTAGCTCAGACAAGAATGCTTTGGCTAACAGCCAAGTTAATAATGTACTTTTGCTTGCAGGAACAGGTATTTCACTATGTGAAAAGACTGCATCTTCTCTATGTATCTGTAACTAAACCAACCTTCTGTAATATGACTGCCATTTTCCAAACAAGAAAAAGAATGATTAGTCATGGAATCAAATTGATGTTATCCCAAAGTTACAATTCAACAGTTCAAGAAGCATTTGGACAATGCCTTAGATATATGGTTTAACTTTTAGGTAGCCCTAAAAGTTAAATACTTGTGGAATCAGGGTTTGGACTTGATGAGTCTCATGGGTTCCTTCCCACTCAGAATATTCTACGAACACCTTTAAAGGCTATCCCAAATTACACATTGTATACAGGCTAGCTTAATATGAGCTGAAAGCTCTTTTTAAACCAGACAAAGAGAAATGTTGAAAATCTGGTGTTTCAGCTTCCACATATAATACAAAGATCCTGACTGAGAACTTCCTCAGTACTTGTGCAATAAAGAACGTGCGAATCAGATTCAACTTACATATTTTTCTCAGTAAATTACTGTTTTAATTTTCCATCTTCATTTCACAACAATGATGTACTAATTTTTAATAGCAACATAAAAATACTGCCCTGTTCCTTCTACTTCATGAAAACTTTATTTATTTATCTTTATAATAAGGAGACATTTCCTTAACCTTCTTTAAAAACAGTTATCTGATGAATGAGAAATGTAGGCTGATGTAGGACCATATCCTAGGTTACAATAACAAAAAATAGAACCTAAAGCAAAAATTGAAGCAATGTTTATATTAACAAAGACTTAATGACTACAAAAGGTTTGTGTCACAAACTAGAGTTTCTAGAAATTCAAAAGTTACAGCAATTTACTTTATTTAGTCTCTAACTAACGCACAACCCAGCACAAGAAGGATTTGGAGAAGCTGTTGTTTCCATTCAACCAGCTATTTAAGCGGCAGAGTGGAAATGCTTCTGTTGTGAAGGAGCTGGCAGTACCACGAAATACCAAAATGAAAGCACTGAGATAAGAGAAATAAAAACAAGAACCTGCTCAGGAAGCTGTTTCTTACAGTTCAGGACTTTCATCAACATGTCTGAGAGGGTACTGTGCAAATACAAACGAAGCTTTTACCAGCTCTGACCGCATTTTGTATCTATACAGATTTATCTGTACACCCAAGAGATCCAGAGAGATTTAAATTCAGTGGGAAGAAAGGGGCGGATTGTTTTATTGGCTACAATAAAGGATCTAGGGACTTCAGTCCAAACTACAATCAGACTAGGTCACTAAGGCAGTTATGGTCTAATTGAAAATGGAGTTTAAGATAATGTACCTTTCCTCCAGTACAGGGTACCTTGTACATAGTACATGATGAGCAAAGAAGGAAAAATAAGGAAAAATCGGAAATGACAGGTAAGTATTGCAAAACCTTGCAAAAGAGATGTCCATCACAATAAATTTTTAAAGATTGGCATTTTTTTTGTTGTAGAACTCCATGGTAATGCTCAAAACAGAATTCTTAAGTGTTTAGTATGATCACTTATAAGAAAGCCAAAATGAAAAAAAAAACAAACAACAAATGCAACAATGATCTCCTCTTGTGGATTTGTTTTACTTCAATGACAGATGTCACATTTTCCTTGAGGGGCTGGACACCATGTTATTTTTAGCCAGCTTTGACAGCTATTTCTCATTTAAGACTGGCCTTTTGGCTGTTAAGCTAAAATTCAATCCTATGCAGAGTCAACACAACGATATACATCACTTAGGAGTCAGTTAAGCCTTCAAAAGAGAGTTTACACAGGGTTTAAACAGCACATAGTCCTTGAGCTGACCTGTTGCACGAGGGAAGAAGGAGGAGCTGGGCAGGTAAGATTTCACTGTGCATGTTCTGACAATTCTATATAAACCTCACACAACCTGTTAAAACACACTCACCCAGTTCTTCCTCTTCTTTTTCTTTGAGTCACTCTCGATGTTGCTTCCCACACTGGAGTGACTGGTGGCACTGTTGATACTGGAGACACTATCTGAGGAGTGCTGCCTCCGGATCCGCAGGTCTGTGGGCTGAGCAGCTCCAGGACCTGAACATGAATGAGAGGGGTTGCCAGAATTATGTAACAAATTTGATATGTGGTATCAACTATGCAATCCTGAAGAAACATTTAGGGAAACAAACACTTTGACAACCACTTCTCCTAATGGATGCACTGTGTATTTCAAATCCTTGTTTCTCATGAAGAGATTAAAATCTCAGACCCTTCAAACTCTTCCTTCAGCAATTTATCCCAGTGTAAATTACTGGTTACTGGGTAACTCTGATGCTTACATCAGCCACTACCAAGAGGGCTGAGCCCTGCAGTCACTGTACGTGGTGCTTGTGTCTCACCTTTGCAGTTGAGCTCAGGTGTGTTGATGACTCCATTGATGGCAGCCTGAGCAGCAGCATTTTGTTTTTTCAGTAGTTCAATTGTCTTCCTTAACTCGTTCAATTCTGAGTCCTTGAACAAGAAAAAAATCTATATGGTGATCCATGGGAAAATGCAGCTCCAAAGAAGCTGCATTGCAGTCTAAGTGTTGGCAGTTAATAGTGAATTTATGGAATATATATGTACAAGAAGGTGAAAATGAGGTCTGGAATACCTGCGGATGCAAAACAGCTTGGGTATTATGATACAAAAAAATGTACACACTCTGTAATGCAGAAATAATGTCTGTTCAGGTATAGTGTCCAAAAACCCAGTGCTGCCAGTATTTCAAGGATTTTTCTTGGTATTTCTCTTGAACGTGCACATACGTGGATGCATTGGGATATAATATATTAGAAAAATATGCAATACTGAAGACTTGTGTCCAAAGCAACAATATATAGGAATAACCCGATCAGTTGCCACAACATCACAGTGCAGAAAACGTGTATTTTTGCCAATTTTTGAATTGCGTTTTACTCCATCACCAAGACTGTGTATGTGACGTTTTTTCAAACCCACAAGTATAGAAGGAGCACGAGTAACAATGCTGGGAAGAGAAATTAAGACTTCCCAAACGTTTTTCAAGCTTGCCTTTTGTTCGGCTGTCATCGTCAGGCTCTGCAGTCTGATTGTCATGTTCCCCAGGCTCTGCTCAAAGGCTGCCACCAGGTGAGCCTGAAACGAAACCATAAAGGAGATTTGGTTCCCTTCCCCCAAGCAAGAATATTTCTGCAGGTATTTAACCAGTCCACCTTGTGCATCACGCTGTTGGTGGTGTAAATGATATGGAGAAAATAACACTGATTAGAAAAGGTCACAGGAGCAGAGCACACCTTACGGAAATTCTTGCCAACAAATTACCAGGAGCCATTTAATTGTGGGAAATTAGAAGTGCTAATGCTAACAGACCAATTTCCAAATTTTAGAAAACGTACTACTTCAAGTAGCAGTGCACTGTAAATGATGCAGTTTTAGACTGTAAACCATGCCCTACTCAGCAGCAGCTGCCACCAAGCACTTTAGGAAACACAGATGTAGCAGCAATGCTGTGACCTGTCTCATCAGCAGGACATTCCGTGGAGGTGGCTCCTCAGTCAGCTGCTACTTCCACTTCTTTGATACCATGATTTCAATAGCCAGGACAGTTACCTCAGACATACTTGAGTTTCAGTTTGAAATTGTCATATATTCTATAAAACATGCAATCCTACATCCAGAGTACATCCAGAACAAAAACACCTCCTGGGTTCCTAGAAGTTAAGGTCCTTTGAAGAGCTGTATCTCAAAATAATCCAGCTCATATATTTTTCTCAGTTGTTGAAAGCTGCTTAGATCTTGTGATAAATGGAAAAAAACATTTTGCCACTTTGTTGAAACACAAAGACATATTAAATTATTTTTTTAAACATCTCACAGATTAAGTTAAGACTTTTAAAGGTTCCTTCAGGGACTACACCTTGTCACCTGGAAGTATTCCTGATACCAAAAAGGCATGGAAGGATGTCACTGGTTATCTAAGTATGTCCCTTAGCACTGACAGGTAAAGGCAAAGTGGACAGAAGAAAAAGAGACAAATCCATCCATATTTCTAAATATCTCCTGCTGTCCATTTCTGAAATCAAACTTTGACTTTTTATGTGAGCCATTATTAGCATGGATAAGGTTACTTAATGACAGTTTTCAGGTATCCCCACACAATTAAAGTAACTCTTGCCACAAAGCTTTTCACGTAACCTTTAATTCTAAAATCTTTTCCCAAAGATTATAAAAAAAAAAGGACAAAACACCACTCTCAAGTTTTAGGAGGATTCCCTATAAGAATAAAATAAAATATAAAACAGTAAATAAAACATAAAGTAAGTTTTTATACAGAGAAAGGTCAGGCAGAAACTTCCCTCCCACTAAATCATAATTTTCCTTGTGGATATTTAAGGCAAAAGGATGCTGGAAGTCACAGAGGTGAAGGTTGTCACTGTGCTACCCCAACAGGAGAACAGATACTTTATCAGCTGACAGATCTGCATCTAATTCAAAGACTTCTCCAATATTTGAGTGCACCTTGCTTGCAACCAAGGTCAACACACAGCATATAATCCAAAATTCCTGGCGCCAATTACCCCTTTTTCCTTTCCCAAGAAGCATAGAGAATCCAATGTCAATTATATAAAAAACATCAACTAGGTGTCGAAAATGACTGAGAAGTAAAAGGAAGGAAAAGTAGATTGAGAAGATGGAAAAGAACTTGATAGAAGGAAACTGTATATCTAGTGGCATGACATGGCACTGTTCAATAGCTATACATGGATATGAACACATAACTGAACACAGGCATAGTTCAATATCTATTTGTCTCAACAGCCATAGTAATCTATACTATCCATTGAAAACAATGTTTAATTTATCTATTAAAAGTAATTCTATTCACCCAATGACAAGTAAAACTGTGTGAAATCTTTCCAAGTGGAAAGATTTATATTTTATATTTTCTCACCTAAATATATACAGAATGGCAAAACCTTTCACAGAGCTATTCCAGACTTATTCAGCAGCAGCACACAGATGACTTATCCTAAATAACTGTTCTCACATTCACAATGAAAACAAACATGAGCAGTACAATAACATGGGGATGTGCAGCTCTCATTCCCATCAGCCCCTATGAAAATAAGCAGAGCTGAGACTGTGAGAAAATGGCAAAAAGTAATTTAAAACCTCACACTACATATGTAGGAGAACCTAAATATTTATTTTAAAAACACAGAGTGCACAGCTTCTGTTGGGGAGGATGAACAGGGGACAACAAATCTGATATTCAGGAATCCTCAGCAATACTTTGAAAAAGCAAAAAATAAACGGGCAAGTGGGTTGCATGGATTGCTAACAGGATACAAACCCTTAATGCTTTGACCTGAGCCTTAAACAATAGTTGCTCTTTCAAAACTGGATCTTGAAACTATTCCTATCTTGAAATTGTTCAGTGGACTAGGGAAAAAAAATCTTCCCTTTCTCGTTGGAGCAAAATGTTTTCAAATTCTTGCCCTTGATGGCTTGAGAAGCATCAAAAGCTGAAGTATCTATGTAAGGAAATTCAGGGACAGAATTATTAAATTAAAGAGATTAATTTGAACTGCCTGACTTAAAAGCATTTTATTAAAGGAATGGTGTGTAAAGGAAATGTCCACAAAGCAGCATCTTAACTAACAGTATTTATTACTCTTAACGTTTTGGGGGACAGACTTTGTCTTTTATATGGAAAAAGAGGTGGCTAGAGACAGAAATTTATTAGTAGGACAGTTATAGCAACATCTCTGCAGTAGACTTGCCAATTTATAAGCAAATAAGGGGCAGGTCCAAATGTAAGAAGTTTAAATAGCATGAATAAAACACTATGAAATTTTAGTAAAGTGAACGAAGCAAAAATGGAATATTATCAAAATAATAAATGATGCTAATTTTAAAAAAAAGAAAAAAGAAAAAAAGCCAACAAAACCCCACAAAACCCAAAATGACCCAAAACCAAACAAAAATGTACAGCAGCACATGTTAAAAACTATTCTTCGTGAAGAGAGTGGTAGTAACCACATACAAATTCCTGGGCAAATTAACAGCAGCTGGGCCAGGCAGTGAGTAGCCTGTGCTACTCACTACTCTTGGAGACAGGCCTGTGTTGAGTATCAGCCTATTGACCCCAAACACTGCGTGAAGGGGAATGCAATAAAGCCAAGGCAGAATCACATGAGCTGCTCAGCTGACAAGTTCTTTGTTTGAAGGACACAAGCTGTGCTATTTAACAATATGGTTAAAAATATATGCAAGAGAATCTGGTCCTGCTTTCTCACATGTGAAAGAAGCTTCTGCATGAAAACCAACCGATGTATCCATCCCCTTTGTATTTGAAAGGCAAATATAAGTTTTAATTTTTGGAAGACTTTTAAATTGTTTTCTTTTCCTCTTGGGACAGTGACTTAAGTGATTTCATGCAGTCAAAGCCCTTATATTTGGCTTCTCTATTAACTGTGTTCTTGGTTTGCCAGTTCCATTTTCAAGCTGGAAGAAGCACTGTGATGCCTGCAGTGAACAGCACAGTAGATTTCCCCTTGATCCCTTCTTGTGATAGGTGTTACTGCTCAAGTGAAACCTGTCCTTTACTGCCCCAAGTTTTGTATTCCACCTATTCAGAGAGCTGATGGACAGGAATATCTTCTCCAGCAACATATGTTCTAATGTTTATTCATTCCCATAAGCCAGATCTGATCTGCTGACTGCTCATCTGCAGCTTATTTACTCTAGAATTGCTTATTTTTCTTGCAGGCTTCTGTGTTCCAGATTTCTGCTATCTGTGACTACAGCACGGATCACACAAATAAACCCGCTCAGGGTCATACAGTATTGCCTCAACACCTCCTGGCTTCCAAACATTTTTTTCCAAGTGTCTTAAATTACTTATCCCTCAAATTCCTTGAAGGAACAAGCAGAAATACTGTCTACACTGGTTAAAAGTCAGCTATGTCCACTCCTTAGGCTTAACTTTTTAACCCAAAGCCCTTTATGCCACTATTACCTCTCACGCCATTAACCCACACCTTTATGCAACAGAAAAATATAATGCATTTAAATCCGAGTTTCTATCAATTTTTACTCCTACCAATTATAATCTTTATCTGTAACTCATTCCATCCAAATGTCAAAGCAAGACACTATTTATAAAAAAAGACCCTGTCTTCAATGATTTTCTCAGGATCTAAAGATGGCTTACATATATATAAAAAGCCAAATTAATATTATAATTCATTATTTAAAGAAAGGCATAGGATAAGTTAGTAGGACAAAGGATGTTATTTTTGGTATATATTTTTGCATATATAACACATATATGCAGTTATTTTTTTAGTTAATGTGAACCGAATGTTATACACATGAAAACTTTTTGTTGCTTAAAAAGATTGGATGGCAATTTGTGCACTAAATCCATTTTCCATTTATGTTTGTTCTCAGAGTTGTACTCACATTGGCTGTCAACTGAGTTGTCAGAGCTGATACTTTTTCTTGGGAAGCATCCAATTCTCTTCGAAGTTTCCGAATCTGTGTGTTTTAAGAGAGCACTTTACTGCATTGCAATAAGGACAAATACCACAGCAAGACACACAGTGCAGAGTGCCTTAGCAGAACATTTATGCTTGTCAAAAAGGATGTGCTCTTACCTCTGACTGGCATTTCTCTTCAGGCTGTAAAATAAAAGAAAGGAAATAGGTGAGGATATTACAACATAACCAACCTGACAAATTTATGTAAATTTTCATATTTTTTTTTTGCATTTCAATAACTCTAATGTGAGTTCCTTATTTTGAATTCCCACATCCATATTCAATCTAAGATAATCTCTTAATTTATTTACTCTCAAACAAAAAGAAAACAGGTTGCTGGTGTAGTACTTCCTCCTGGAGGAAGGAATCTGGGCTCCACCTTCCAGCCTGCTGAGCAGAGCACCTCTGAGCCTGAATCCTGGAATGCTGAAGTCCTGTCTCTGTGCATAAGGATGGCATGAGGCTCTGAAGAACCAGGACTGCCACAGAACATGGCTGATCCCAGGGAATTCCCTTTGTCCCATGCTCAGCTCTGCATGGGAAAGAGATCACGTTTTGGCATTCCAAAATGACATGGGAAAAAAAAAATTCCTTCCACTTGGGTACTGCTGTGGGGATGGAAAAGTGAGGACACGCTACTAGTTCTGAGAGGATGCCAAGTGGATGTACTGACTATCTGTTGTGGTCTTCATGATAAAATTGTGGCTACTATGGCTCATTTCTAACCAAAGTTATCAGCTAAAGAGAACTATACAGTACAAAGTTCCACACTCCACTGTCCTTATGCAAACATGGCCACTATCAGCCACCAGGAAAATTACACCCATCCAACCACACTATTAGGGGCCACTCATGCCTGGGCAGCAAGCACAGAAACCAGAAGCTCTGAGTACTCTCCTTGTGGCTCCCATGGTTATGAACAGCAGCCCAGAGAAAAAGGTCTCTTTTCCAGCCTTCCAATCCCTTATTTGTTTTGGCTTTTTATGGACCTCACTTGAGGCAAGGCCAATAACGAAAAGTGGTATTTTAAATTTATTATCGAGGCCTTAAGGCCATGTTACACATATGGCTTGTTATCAGTGAAACATATATGTAAAATAATGCTAAATAATACTATGCTGGCTTGACAGACTTCATAGACTATTAAGATGATCTTCCAATAGAACAGTCTTCCATATACTCCCAAATTCAGCTGTGGATGCATGGTAAATGCAAAGATGCATCATACTTGCATGAGAATTTGAAGATCCTGTTCAACTACCACATATTTCAGAAGGAATTATTATCCACTGATTTTTAAAAGGCTTGTGCCTTAAGAAAACACCAAAACAGTGATCCCAGCCTGCCAGGATTACAGAGAAACCATTAATTGGCTACTTGGATATTAACAGCAGTGAAGCCACCGGGAACTAACCACTGGTACCAAATATTTCTGTACAGTCTTGTGTGGGCTGGAACCTTCCAAGCCCCTGGGTCACTGTAGTGAAACCCCAACTAGGCAGGTAAGAGCCAGGCAAGACAGAGTCTGGATGCTGCAGCCTCACCTTCCTGCTACAGCACAGGTAAAGCCTTAAATTACAAGGTCTTTTGTAGTGGATGTTTAAATGGAAAATCCTTCGTGGGACTATTAGAAGAAAATAAGCAAAGGTAACATGCATTTAAAAAACCCCCTGTATTTTCAAACTTCAGTAAGCCTTATTTTAGGATCAGATAACCTAAATGAATGCATACTTGTGGAGAAAATATTACTGGCATAATGAACAAAATGACCTCTTTAGATTTATTAATATCTGTGCGTTAAAAAGTATCCTCAAAACTTCTTTAGTAGGAGATCATTGATATAAGGATGGAATTACTTCATTCAGCAAAACTTCATTCAGCAAAATTTGGGATACTTAAGGTAATGAAGATCAAATCTCCTCAAATCTACTGAGGTCCTTCGTAGCAAAACCTACTCAGCACAGTGTAAAATACTGACTCAAAAAATCAATGGCTGCTTTGAGGTCATTAAAGTCTGTGTTTAATGAGGATACTGCTAAATATCCACAGGCATCTTTATGAACTTCTTTCCTAGCCAGTATTCAGAAGGAAGTGCTTTTTTTCCCCCTCCTTAAATGGCAAAATTAGCACAATAAGACCAGTCAATTCAATAATTTTGATTAATAAATAAACTGTTCATTTCATTATACTCACTGTCGAATAAATAGATGAAGTACTGGAGACCAAAGAGAGAGAAGAACCATGCACTAAAGGGAAGAAAATAAACACAATGAATATAAATGCACTAATCACAGAGTGGAATCATCATAAATCATCCACTGTCAACCACCAACCCACTGAAGAAATACTTCCACAAATTTCATCATCCATCATAAACTTAATTACATTACTGCACCAATAACCATACGGGTTGAAGAATACATGGCCAGGTGATACAATCCATAAACTTGGTAAAGCTGTTTTAAAATTTTAATAATACTTGGGTTTTTTTGGGGAAAATGAGGTGTGGTCGAGAAAGTGAAAAAAAAGTTTTGATGAAGATTTGTTCAGAAATAAATATTTCTCTGGACAGTTTATCTTAAGATTCTTGCAAAAGGGCTTACTCAAGATTAAAAAAAAAAACAAATCAAGAAATCAAGTGAAATGCAGAAGAGATTCTTCTCTTTTCCCTCTAGGGTTTTCTGGTCTTTCTTTAAAGCAATGACATTCTTTGACAAGGCAAAGTTTTTGCTCTCTTAGAAAAATTAACAGAGTGAAAACATGGATACAAAACTTTTCCTGAAAAAGAATTAGTTTCAAGCAATTTTTGCATTTAAATATACATTATATATATAAAAAAATATACTGTAAACGATATACAGTGATGGACTTCAGATCTACAAAGGTCCCTTCCAACCCCAATTATTCTGTGACTCTCAAGGATGTTACCACCATCCTGACATTAGGATTTACATATAACATCATTTAATTTTTGATTACACTATTAAAAAAAACCTACCTGAAGCTACTGAAACATGCAAAATTACCCTTCCTTTACTTTTATTTTTAGAAACAAAATACATTAAACTGAAATTCTTATTCAAAATTCAGGATAACTTCATACAAATCACACATAGTAGTGTAAAATCACTTTTTCTTTCATCTAAATCCTCCAGCCAAAAAAAAAAAGTTTAGAAAAGCTGCCATTTTACTCTAATTACCTACTGCAATTCTACATTCATAATAAATGGGTTCTTCTTTCCCACTGACATTGTATCCTAAGGCAATGCTGGAAAGAGAAGTAAACAAGGTTTAAGTTGGCTTCTGGAGGAATTTAGGACAATTTAAAAAGTCCACAAGAAAGTAAAAAAACCCTCACATCCATTAGTTTTCTCTGGTTAATCACATTTTCAATTAAAATTATCTTTCTAGTTAGATGTTAAGGACTGTGCTGCACTAAGAACACAAAAATAACTAGTGTGAGTCAGACCCAGGGTTTGTCTAATCATGTGCTCCAGCTCTGGCTGCAACCACAGCCCATGTTTATAGAAAAGAATGAAAGGAGGAGGCAGATACCCAGTGATTATTCCCCAGGTATGTCTTTGCACCTTCTGGGAATCAGCAAAGATGCAAACTTCAGAGATGGAAACTACAGTCAGACCATTATTTTTGTCTAGTTGCTGTGACCTCTCTCCCATTAACTTGCTTAACTGCTTCTGAATCCACTGACACATTTGATCTGAAACAAAAAATCTCTTCTTGTGTTCAGAAATGTAATTCCTTGCAGTTCCTTTAGACCTGCTGCTGAATCACTCAGTAAGTTCCTCAAGTGCCTCCACATCCCTGTGATATGAGAAGGAATGGATATCCAACCTCTTTATAATGCAACAAATTACATATTATCATCTCCCTTCAGCCATCATTTCCCAAGCAGTTTCCAAGATTCCTGCTTTAACTTAATTCGTATCACAGTGCCCTGCACTTCAGATCTCCTTTTTGCTTTTCTTTACCTGCATTTTTCCCTTGGGACTGGCTTTTTTAAGATGGAAAGCCCAAAGTGAGCCAATATTACACAAGGCCACAAACAGACTCATACAGGGAATATAATATTATTTTCTGGTCTGCCTCTCTATATTCTTTCCTTGTGCATTTTTTACTAATAGATATGTATCCAAAAAAAGATCCATACCAGCTGTCCAGAGAAAAAATAGAAGTCTTCATAATGGATTGGGTCACACACATTTTTGAATTAGCATCAGCTGGAATTTTTTGAGACCATGTTGGGATTTTAACAGAGCAAAGAAGACCCAAAATGAAAAAGGGGAAAGAACATATAACTCTGGGACTCATACTCCTGTCTTGTGAAACACCACCGTCACATAGAATCAGACATTCATTTAGGCTGGAAAAGACCTCCAAGATCATCCAGTCCAAATGGATGATCCACTAACTAGTCCAATCCACCAACTAGTCCAATCCACTAACCCAGCACTGCCAAGGCCATCACCAAACCACGTCTCCAAGTCCCACAGCTACACCTCTCTCAAACACCTCCAGGGATGGTGGCTCAAGTGCATCACTGGAATGTGTATGATTTCAGATTTCTGGTCTCAAGGACAACTAGGGAGTTAATATTTTTGAGTAATTTCTTTTTAAACTATCTGCAGATGGCTACTTGAAGGCTATTTAATTAGGAGCCTGAAGGCAGTTATGCTCTTGATGAGAGCTCTGGTTTTTTGCATGCATCTGCATGCAGCCTACAAACCCTAATTGTTTTGGAGCTATTACTTTAAAGCACTATAAATGCATATGCAAGCACGTTAGAAAAGAAAGGGTCTAGCCATGATCAACTGCCCAAGGAGCAGAAAGAACAACTGGTATTGCAGTCAGTAGCACAAAAAAGAATATAAATTTATATCCCAACAACAATGAATTTAATTATTTTTAATCTCTAAGTATCAGGGTGGAGTCAGTGGCAGCTCAGTTCCTGTGAAAGACTTTCAGCTGGGGAAATGGGGAAACTGGAGAGCTGAGACAGCACTCAAGTTTTATGCTGTGTTTTTTTCCCCCCTGAAGTTCTGGATATGTGGAGGCTGCTCCCATTGGCCCCTCCACAGTCCTGAAACCCTTTCTATCAAAAGAGTTGTGTACTGCAACGCTGACTAACATTTTGACCTGCATGCTGTGCTGTGAGAGAACATGACTGTAGTTCACATACTTCACACTATAGAAGCAAAAGACAAAAAAACCTTTAAGAATAAATCCTGGCCCTGCTGAAGTTAATGAGAAACCAATGTCTTGCAATCTGATGTGCTAAGAAATAATTAAGAAGTAGGTTAGTAAGCTTTATATAAGACCTGACACTGCCTGATTGTATAAAATCAATTTGTTCATTAACCACAAATTTAATTTCTCTAATACTTTTTAATCTATTCCCTCAAGGTGAAAGTGAATTAGATCCACAGGTCTGAAAGCACAGCACATCTATGCCATATTCAGAACCACTTGTTCATTCAGCATTTGTGATTCCCTGGGAAATAAGCAGGAGCTAATAAGCCTTCTGTACAGCCAGGGAAGTGACAGAAGACCTTTTACCTGAAGACAAAAATACAGAGACTACATCTGAACATTCATCCCATCTGGTAAAATATTATTATCCTTTTAGGTGCCAAAAACTGGGGAAAATCTGAAAGGGACCTCTTCAGCATGTCCACTGCAGGTTCAAGTTCCTTCCTTGTATACAAAAGTGATATTTTTCAACTGCTTCCAAGTCAATTTTTCTTGGACTTCATTTTTATTACTTTTTTTAAATGAATGAAAAGGACTTAGTAGAACATTTCACCTAGCTCTTCTCTTTTAATTTTGGTTGGTCTTTTTTTAAATGGTTCATCCTCAACCATGTAATGCTTATTAAATATTTATCCAAACTAGCCCCTCTCCTGGAACAAGAATTTCCGAATTACAAGAGAGAGTTTAACCTCCAACATGCCAAAAAGAATTTGCTGCAATCTTCAGCACACTTAAAAGACTACGGTTACGCTTTTTGGGAGGATGTCTTCAATAAAACCTGAGTAAGTTTTGCTGTAGTAACTCTTTCAGTAAATCATCCAAGCATAACACAGATGCAGTGACTTAAATTCCTTCAGATTATATTAAGGAACAATTCAGTCAGAGCACTTCTGTTCATCATTGTATAGAATTCAAGTGACTAAGCATCTGGCAATCTTTGTTCATGATCACCCAGCTCTCTGAGAGCAAACAAAGTTTAATTCACCTGATCAGCAGCAACCAACCTAAGCATTCATTTATACGTTTTTCTTATTATATTGACAAGGGTTCTTTTTATTGAGTATGATTACCTATTTCAAAAGATGATGAGGCATTAAAAAGACAAGTCTAGATGCTTTGAAGAACTACTTGGGTCCTTTCTTTGGAAGATGTGTGGTATCAAACTAGGGCATTCAGCAGAAATAAAAAGACAATCTGAGTACAGATTAAATACTGGAAAAATTACTAGGATAGAAACAGTCTGACTAACACCACTTATGTTACATTATAAGCAGAAGTGTGGAGGTGCAAGTTTAGGAGAATACCCCTATTGATGGAACACTAATGTGCTGACTCTAAGCATGACCTTTCCGTTTTGAAATTGCTAAAAATGCAGCACAGGATTGTTTAAAC
Organism: Manacus vitellinus; assembly: GCF_001715985.3. NCBI lineage: Eukaryota > Metazoa > Chordata > Aves > Passeriformes > Pipridae > Manacus > Manacus vitellinus. The sequence goes on from NW_021940711.1 coordinate 2,753,508, forward strand.
AATTTCTTGAACAGTCATGGTCTAGGTACAACACTTATTTCCTGTGTCTGGCCAGAACAATCACTGAATGAACACCATCATTCTCTCTGGTGACCAGTGACAGGACTCGAGGGAATGGCCTGAAGCTGGGTCAGGGGAGGGTGAGGTTGGATATTAGGAAAAAGTTCTTCACCCAGAGGGTGGTTGGGCACTGGAAGAGGCTCCCCAGAGAAGTGCTCACAGCACCAAGGCTGACAGAGCTGAAGAAGCCTTTGGGCAACGTTTTCAGGCATGGGGTGGGATTCTTGGGGATGTTCTGTTGCAGGGCCAGGAGGTAGACTCAATGATCCCTGTGGGTTTCCTCCAACTCAGCATATTCTGTGATTCTATGATCAGAATAACAATGACTAGGACTTAAGTTTTATTTAACACTGAGAGCTCCACATAGAGAAAGCTGTGCTTTGAAATGACCCCTTATGCTGAGCTGAAAAGCGCCCAATTTTCACTTGGTTTATGTAAAAATGCCATCTTCTGATCATTTCCAGCACCATCACATACTTTGCTGACCTTCTTCGAAGCCGTCACGGAAGGAGCCAGAGCGGCTCATGGTCCTGCTCTTCTCATCCAGGGACATGGAGCTGTTCCTGAAGCGGGTGTCGCTGTAGGGGTCGTAGGGACCGTCGGCGTTGGAGAGGCTGTGTGTCCGCAGCATGCTGGGGTTGGACAGGCTCAGCTGGGCTGTGCTCGTTGGGCTTGCTACAAAGAGAACAAGAAACACCAATTTATTCGTGGAACCGCAAATCTTCCTGCAGCTACCAACAAACCTTTTTTCTCCCCCTTCCCCCCCCACTTTAAGATATGAATTTTTGATGTCATGCTCTTCAGGCTTTGTTCTTTTTCTAATTCAATTAATTCAAATAAGAGGTATGCAAATCAAGCTAGTGAATATGAAAACTCAGGTAAACAGGGTCATTTTAAACACAGGGTGATATGTCTACGCTTCCACAAACAAGCTCAGCCAACTCACTAAAACCTCATAGACATGAAATAATTAAGTCTCATTTAATTTGGAACTGTCCTTCCTCCAAACCTAGTCTATACGGAATAGGACTTCTTCAAAGCCCTTAAGTTCTTAGGAAATGACATTTTTCTATGTATTTAAATCACAAATGTAAAGAGCTTTAGTTTCCTAATAGTTGTATATTTAAGAATTGTTTCTTTCCACTATGAGGTCATAAGAATTGTAAAATATTAATTTTGCCTAAAAAGCCAATACTCTCCCAGCCAGTGCTTAGAGTACAAATTCACTATTCCAATTTCACATTTTTTAAAAGAACTTTTGGGTTAAAATTATGCCTGTTATTTACTCAGAATTAATAGACTTGTGGGGAAAAAAAAGAACAACAAAATCACTGTTCAGCTGGCAGGTTCCTCTTGGTGTGCTGTCATTGCTTGTTTCTATATACACGAGCAACTGATACAGACTATTGTAGAAGACAGAATAATTTGGCTTACAGGTGATCACCTTTCATATCAACATTTGCTCTTAAATTAAATGCAATGACCCCTCTTGACTCCAATATCTCCAAACTCTCTTCTTAAGAACACAGAAAAATGTATTTCCTTTTTTTTTTTTCTGGAGTAAATTTCACTTTGTAGCCAAGTAGTTTTTGAAGCTAATTAATATAAATAATCTCCAACCCTCTGCATAAAGAGTTAATTTTCTGGGCCAGTGACAACACTTTTTCGTTATTTTCTTTGACTTTTATGAATTTTCCTGACAGTTTGTTAGATGTTTGCAATGTCTTTACACTGTGTGTATATTCAGCTGACATTTTGCTAAGTGTCAGTTTATTTAAAGCTGTTTATTGAATGTGTTTCTTTCAAGCACACTCAAAGAAAGGCTTTAAAACATCATTACTGCAACTCCAAACTACACTAGAAATAAGAGACTGTGCAAGCTGCTGCAAATACACACAACAGAAGTTCATAAACACAGGCTTAACTATTTTGCATATAATTATTATATACAAAGTAGTTATTATATAGAAGTTATAATAAACAATATATTTATTTTGAAAACACATACAAAGATAAAATATCAAACCAATGAGACTGGTACATACAGTAAGTAATATGCTTGGATTTTACAGCATTATTACTATACAGGTGAGCAACAATTTAGGTCTTTTAAGCACCCCAATGTGTGATATTAACAAACAGCTCCACTGAATAGCTCACAGTTTATATTAAGGAATCTGATTACTCCCAGAGAAGTAGTTTTAAAGCTACTGCAAGTATGGCACCTTTGGGCATACAAGATAATAACGCCAATTAGTCACACTCATTTCAATGAAAGCACTTCCTGAGGTTGAATGTGGGACTTGGAGCTGCTGAAAGAAAATTACATTGTGTAAGAGGCTGTTTGCAAGACATACAATGCATTGCTATGATTATTCAAACAGATAATTATTCACCAAGCTGAGAGAAGTTAAATCTAGTTCCAGAGGGTGATGTTATGCTGGATCCAGATGAAAATGGAGAATTGCCAGCAGTATCCTGCAGTCCTCCTGCTGAATGGGACCGCAGCCATTCTTTTGCATCGTCCTGACTACGGAGTTGGGAGGATGGAGTATACCTGCAAAACCAGGCAGGTTTTTCACAATGAACTTTGATATTTATTTAATTTAAAAAAAAACCCAAACCAAACAACCATGAAATGTCACAAGACTTGAGGAAGGAGAAAGGGAAAGAAAAATGGAAGAATCCTCATATGAAATTTAAGGATTAAAATGATAAAAACCCAATAGAATTCTGAATTAAGGAGCTGCTCCAAGCTGTTCTAAGCTGTTTCTAATTCATTTCACCTCTGTTTGGGAAAAAACCCAATCCACACACTTCTTTCCTATGGCATCAGTAGTAAAACTAGACTGACCCAAAAGTTACAGACAGAAGTTGTGCAGTGTAGCACTGCAGAATAAAATATAGTGTGTATTATGCATGTATGATTCAAAAATAAAACCATAACTTGGAAAACCTATTTAGGCTATGCCAAAATTCTATCGCTATTTTAATATTTTGGTACATCCCTAAGATTAGCTGACATTTTGTGATATAACCAACTTCAAGTCAACAAAACCATTATCAAATTTTTTCTCAACAAGCTGTGACCCGATAATTCATATTCCAGAGATATTCATATAGAGGACTGTGGAGGTGCATCCCATTTAGTTCAAACCTAACAGCATTAAATCATCCCAAAGGAGACTATGTTTAGACTTTTCTGAAGGGAAAGAAAACAGCAGAAACATTGTCTATGCCAACATCAACGGCAAAACACCCGCTGGCTTCAGCCTAAGCAAAGTTTTAAATCTGCTTGATTTATTGTGTATATGCCTGAAAAATAGGTATGTTAGGACAGGTGTTACGTGAGCTACGTGATAGGGAACAGGCATCAACAGCAAGAGCAACGTGGAAACACTTGTCTGCTGATGGAATTCAGTGTCTGTCTCAGGCTGTGCCAGTGGCTTTCAGAAATATTTATGAGTTACTAGCTCTCCTTCCAAAAACTAAACACTTGGAGCTGATATTATCTATTTAATTAATTTGATTCCCTCCAACTAAATACCCTACAGTAAGATATCACTTATTAAGACTATTTTAAATCAATGGGAACGCTACAATAATTAAAAAATTCAAACTACTTTCAAAAAATACATTCATTCCTCTGCTTATGCCTCAACACTTCAGCGAAGTCCCTGACTATCTGCATCTCTTAAACTCTGCATATCAATCAGTTTATTAAGAAAGGGGGTTTACAGTCATTTCACTTTAACACACTAAGGATTTTTTTTTCCCCAGCATTAATACCTACCTCTTCAGCACTCAAATGTTTTGGTCTTAAAAGAGATTCTTTATTTACTAGAGAAATACTGGAGAATCACAGAAACATTTTAAACAAGTTGCCATTTTAAGAAAGGCTTTTAGCACTCAGCTTCATGGGACAAGGCTGTTGTGAAGAACAATATGTATAGCACAGGATAAATCTCAGCTGTAATTTCAAGGCATCACCTCAGTGATCCCAGAAGCTGCATTCAGCAATTCTGAATCTGCAATTTCCTAAACTGTCAAAGATGCCTTCTGTAAATTCTGTAACACTTAGAGCATTTAATTAATATAACTAATGTTTGTTATCTGGCTGGGATTGCTTGTACCAGTAGACAAATATTTTTTATGCTATAAAAATAAACACCTTACAGATACACGAAATATACGAGAAGACAATTGCTGAAAGTTTGGTTGAGGATTTTTTTTGTTCTTTTCTAGAAGGGTAGAAGTTATGTCTAAAGCCCTACATATTTAGGTATTCTGAGGCAAATTTTATTTTTTAATTAATATATCCAATTTCATCCTAAAACGTTTGGCATGACCTTGTAAACCTTCTTTATCTGTATACCAACACCAAGGTTCCCAGGTTTAAAAAGATCTCAAGTCATTCCATGGAATAGCCATAGAAAATGCAAAATTATGGTTTTCAAGTCAAGCCAAGGGATGGTTTAAGATGCTTTTCACCAATTCAGCCAGCAAAAGCCACAGTTCTTGCTCAAGCAGAGAAGCAACTAGATGAAAAAAGCAGAGAAGCAACTAGATGAAAAAGCACAGTTGTCAATTACCTTCTTTGAGGATTAAAGAAACAGAGAAACAGAAAGAAAGAAAGAAAGAGAAAGAAAGAAAGAAAAAGAAAGAAAGAAAGAAGAAGAAAGAAAAGAAAGAAAAAGAAAGAAAAGAAAGAAAGAGAAAGAAGAAAAAGAAAGAAGGAAAGAAAGAAAGAAAAAGTGAGAAAGAGTATTGTTGCCACCTCTTGCAAACTGCAACCATCACCACCAGCCACAAGAGAAACACAAAGCAAACTCCAAAGCCACCACAAAAGCTGTTAAACCATGTGGAAACACCAATACCTGAGTCCCTTCTTAGGCAAAGTGTTCCTATCAAGATGTGGGTCGCTGCAGAAAAGTTAAAAGAAAAGAACTTCAGAGAAGAACAAAAGGGAAGGAATAAGATCAGGACGAAGGACGTACAAACATCTGCATCACCTTTTCAGAGGAAAAGGTGCTGAGGCCTCCCTACAGAAACATGCACAGATCTCCTCACCCAGGTGGGGTTTGCACAAACATGCAGCTGGTACCATGCCAATGAACCACATCTGCTCACAACCTCATTTCACTGTTTCTCCTACCCACAATGAACAAAATTGGCTCTTTAAATGTCAAATGGGTGTCTAAAACCAGGCTTTTCAGGAGGCTATTGGTAAAAGCTGATGAGAATCTTCAAGTCCAAACCACCTTCCTATCATTTCTTTCAGCAGACACCACTGAGGGAATGCAGTTAATTACTGTCACAGCTGCAACGTACGGAAGTACTGAGCCCAGACTGTTTAAATTTCCAAACCTTAGCTTAAATTCCATTAGCAACATAAAATGGACCTATTAGTTGCCCAAAACTCAACTATTTCAGTTTATGTTTTTACAACTGATGAACTTGTTACTGAGTAGAATCTGTTAATTTATTTTGAAAGAAAATATCCACATGCTTAAGTAAATTAATTAAATGACAACCCTTATGGCTAAATTACAGTATAGTACTGATAAAATTACATCAGCAAGCAGAAGTGAACTAGGATGTTTAGATTTGTGCCAGCTTTTTCTAACTTTAGCATTCATCTCTACAAGGATGAATGTATCTAAGTCCCTGGAAAACACTCATAAGCCAAACTGCAATAAAAGACTGACGACACTGAATGACACAGGGACTTCACGACAAAAAGGACAGGCCAGAAAGGCAGTGGGAAAAAGCAGCATGCCAGAGGAATGCTGAAATGCTAGTGAGAGTTTAGATTCACAGGAAAGAAAAAAAGGGCTTGATTTTCAAATTGCCTTTGGCAAAGGAATGAAGTGTGTGTGGGTAATACCCCCCCACAATCCAAAAGATGTTCCCAGAAACAAGAGCAACACCAAAAACATGCCGACTCTGCCGTTCTCCAGATTGATTTGGGTAGACAGATGGGGTGTTTGAGGGACTCTCACTGGCATGTCTTTGTGTCAGTTCACACCTGAATGATGAACACAGCAGAGCACTCAACTGAGCACAGTCTGGCACGAAACAATTTGCTTCACTGAGATGGGCAACAAAACCTACAGCCTTGAGCGTACTCCTGTCCTGAGACAGCATTACCTGTCCTGTCTCCTGGGCAAAGTATTTCGGCAGAATTTGGGGCTAGCAGCAGGGGAAGAAAGAGGGCTAGAAGAATCAGTCCAACAAGACAGAAAACAAGAGAAGGAATATTAGAATGAAAAGATGAAAGAACAGAAAGGAGTTATAATAAAACAAAACCAGAAAACCGAACCCTCAGAACATTATATTCAGGTGTAATTTTCTCCACTGAGATGCAACTACAAAAATTTTGCTGCCTGAATTCATAATTACACATCAGGATGCAGCTGATTTCCAGTGCTACGAGAGGTCCCTCAGAGACCATGCATTGCCTAGTTTACTCTCATGTCAGCTCAATGAGCCACCAATACAGCTCTGATGCTGAAAAACCAGCCCTGTTCCCTCCTCCCTGCTCAGCCTCTTCCCAGCTCCTACTCTGTGTCCACACAAATACTGATGAATCTGAAACTGATCTGTCTGAAATACAATTCAGGTGATCATTTTTCACTTGGATCCAGCTTCCAATTGGATTCACCAAGCATTCACATGAATGCATGAACTGAAACATTGTAGGGAGCAGCTGGAGATGGGACAGGACAACAAGGAGAGGCTGAGAAGGGATCAAACAGCTAAGGAAATGGGGACTTCTCTTTTCAGCATCACCTCCAGAGCTCCATCAAATGTGATAAACAAGAAGTTTAACAGGAAACAGTTGACTTTTCAAATCAAAATGATAATAACAATGGAAAGTATTTTAATATCACTATCAGATCAATTAACAGGAGATCTCTGGAAGGATAACATAGGATGCAAAACTCAAATATTAGGTATCATATGGTAGTAAAAAAAAGGTGTCACAATGGCTACCACAGCAAATTAAAAACCTCACCTGAACCCATCCTCTTGCTCTGAACTGGGGTCCTTGCCTGGAATGGCTTCTCTGTATGTCCTAGCAATACCATTCTGTATTACCTTGTAAGAAGCCTTACTTGATTTGCCAGGGCTTCATTCCCGCTTGAGACACATACAATCACTGGGAAACACGAGAAAAACCAACTAACCTTTCAGACAATGTAGTCTTAACACTGTTGGTTCGGACAAAGGGAGTCAGAGAATCATCTTTAGAGGCTGGAATCAAGCCACCGGAGGAGTTATGGCTCAGCCCACCTCCACTGCTCAGGGAGATGTCAATGGATTCACAGCTGGTGTGAAGGCTGCTGACAGACTGGTATCCAATGCCATCCTTGCTGACGGCAGAAGAGCTACTCGCGTTGGTACCCCACGTTAAACTGTTGGAAGGAGCTGAGTGTGCTGAACTGGGACTAGAAGCCAGTGGAGACTGGTTCAGATCTGTGTTTTTACTATAGAGAGGACTGCTGCCCCCACTGCTCAGCACACCACTGCCAGATGGGGAATCAAGGTTACCCTGTTGGTTCATGGTAGCATGAGGATTGGAGATGACTACCGAGTTTTTCATATTTTCAGCTGTTGTGATGGGAACTTGTTTACTAGGCTTGCCACCAAAAAGTCTGTAAAAAAAGACAACATGAAAAATACATAAAATGGAATATTAAGTCCAGGGATATTTTATATCTAGACCATATATCTTCTTAGCTCCAGAAAACCAACATTAGGTACAGGATCCTACATTGGACATGTGCAACTATAAATTTATAATCTCCTTGTGTTCACTGTCCCTTCAATAAAGCCAAGAGGCAATTACAATAGCTTCAAATATCTTAGGTGTGTCTTCTCTGAATCATCAAATACAACTTTCACAAAGCTAAAATACAGCTTCACAGAACTAAAACAGTCATATCATCTTCTGCTCCTTAAGGAAGAGGGATACCAGAGAAACACTGCATTGATCAATCCATAATGGAATACTAGAAGCTGAAAGCTTGTTGACCAGGCAAATTCTGTGCAAATCACCAAATGCTCTGCACAGAAGCAGCATTTGCTGGGATGCAACAAGAATAATATGTATTCATATCAAAGGTAGGTTTGTTTCATTCCATGAGCCAAGCTGGTTGGAAACTTTTTTTAGTGGAGAATGAGATGTTAACTGTTTTTGGCATCTGGAACTGGCTCAGTAAAAAACTAGTTGAGTTCCAGAACTCAGAGAGGGAGGGGATATAGTCAGCATAGCTGGAGGAGGCTGACTGGGATGCAGCTGCACTGCCAAGGAAGGAGACACTTCAATTCCCTCACTAATAGTCAATGGGAAAGTTCTCAGAAGTGCAAAAGTGTCTTAGAGTAAACTTGCTTAAGACTAGGTTATCAATCATTCCAAAATCGATCTTCAAAATTAGGAAGGAAGTGTATCTTTCACTTCAGGTTCAAACATCCACTCCAAAATGTTGCTTCTGCTTCTGCCACTTTGCTCCTGTAACTGCCTTTGGAACCCTAGTTTTTCTCACACATACCTACATGGATTTGCTTTTTTAACCATTCACTGAGGAGTAATGGGGATGAAATCTTCCAAGGGGGTATCTATCAGACTGTAGCCCTCAGAACAGAGGACCACAGCACTTCTTTATGAGCGTTCCTAAAGACTTTTGGTGGGTGTGCACCAGGCAGAACTTTCTCTGCTTTCAAGTTTGCCCAGGTTGTCTGTACAAGACACGAACACTAAGTCACTTCGTCCAACACACCCCAGAAACACAGGCCATGGGGTAGAGCTACAGCACATGTGGAGCAAGCCCAGTGATGCCCAGAGGCACTCACTGTCTGTATTGCATGGGTGCTCCCTGCAGCTCCAGGCTACCTGTGAAGGCTGCCTGGAAAACATCCTTTCTGGGAGGCTGCTACTGCACACTTGATACAAGGCACCTGGATAACACTTCAAAGTGCCAGAGGGCAGGTTTAGATTAGACATAAGGAAGAAATCCTTCCCTGTGAGGGTGGTCAGGCCCTGGCACAGGTTGCCGAGGGAAGCTGTGGATGCCCCATCCCCGGAAATGTCCAAGACCAGGCTGTACAGGGCTTGGAGCAACCCGGTCTAATGGAAGGTGTTCCTGCCCATGGCAGAGGGGTGGAATGAGATGAACTTCATGGTCCCTTCCAACCCAAACCGTTCTGTGATTCTATTGCCTTAAGCAGCAATACCAGCTTAGGGTATTCCTGTTCCCATGCCAGAGCATACAACCTCTTCAGCTGCATTGGGAAAACTCTTAGAGATATGATCCCAGAGCTTAAAAACACCCAACTACCCCCGCAACAGTTTGCAAGCTGTTTTTAAGCTACACAGTCTTTCCTGTTTAGGACAGCATAGAAGTTACATATATTCGCAGACTTATAGGTAAATCTGTATCATTACAAAGGTATGGATTCTAATTCATTGGATAACACAAAAAAATTACAGGGCCAAAAGGAAATATGCAAAAAACAAAAACTCATCATAACTGACCATGAAAATTAAGCTCAAAATCATCTTCACTGTCATTCCAGAAAGCAGCAAAAAGCATACGAGGCCCAATTCAGGTCTGACACATTTTAATACATGACAACTTAAGAGAGGCTGGTGAAAATTCAAGTGTGAAATTGTAAATCAAATGAGAAAATAGTTAAATTGAGCCTATGTGTCTTCTCTTTGAAGTTTCATGTATTTCTAATGTAGTATTTCAAGTACACAGCCAGCAATGTGGCTTTCTAGTAATAAAAAAATTCCCAGTCAAATTCCTATCAATGTGCCTGAGGCTTGAACACTGAAAATCTGCATTTGTCATGGGCTGTACTATAGAAATGAAAGGTCTATTGGAGTTTTTAAGTAGCCATTGATGAAAATTGCCTGTTCTAAGGGACATGGTTTATTTATTGATAACCAGGAACAAAATAACGTATCTTGAATTATCCTCACACAGGCTCTTCAAATAAAACCACCCATCTAAAAACAGTTTACAGCGTTAGCTTAAGCTGCCATCACAGCCATTATGCTTGCACTGGTGCTTCAGATGGAATGTGGCTTTCTCACATCACTGGAAGCAGGATGATGTAGCATAACCATATGGGTATTATGGGTGTCAAGACAGAATGAAATGCAAAACACTGCAACTTGAAACAGACAAGCTACTCAATGTCAAATTCAATTGAGAAATAATATTAACAGAACTTTTCACCAGTATTGAGGCTTTGATGTACACTGCATCAACAAATTAATTCCTCACCAACTACATGCTAGTGCTAAAATAACGTATGGGCTACCCTTGGAGAAATAGAAGACAGATAGGATTTTTGTTCAATAAATAGTATTAAAATAACAAAATTTAACCCAGCTTAGACAGTAACTTTATTTAGGGTTCTTCTATACAGGCTAAAATGTTGAGTCCTGCAACATACCGGCCTAATCCACACAACTAGAAGATTGCTTTAGGTGAATGTAAGCATGGCAGGCCAAATTATGCCACTGTCATCAAGAAAATCTGAGATAACTCTCCCATTGTGAGTTTATCCTTTGATCCACCATTGGAGGTTTGTTACATACACATTGGTGCAAGAACTCTTCAGTAACCTTCAGGTAAGAAAACCCTTATTCCTGTGATATCTGTATGGATAAAAGCCTTCAGGTATGACCTTTGTAACAAAGAGACTCAAGTCACAAATGGCAAACTTTCTGCCAGATAGGTTTGGGTTTTTTCCCCAAAGTTAAATTTTTGCTGCTGTTGTGTGACAGCCTGAGTATTCACAACACTGGCCAACCTGTTTGTGTGAAATTAAGTGTAAATCCAAAGGACACTAAATAGTAAGTGCTTCGCAAAACACAGCCACGCCTGGCTGGGAGAGTCCTGCTCATTCAGGTCCCACTAACACCATTGCACAACCAAGGAATTCGTTGCCTACCTGCGCAAAGTGGGAGAGGCCACATCGGGGTACTTGACTCCTTGCTGGTGGGTACTCTGAGCTCCGCTAGAGGCAGTCTGTGATGCAGGGTTCACTTTAACTGAATTACATGAGGCCACGCTTTCGTTGTCAGACGAAATCCCTTTCTCTTTATCAGTCTGATTGACTAATCCTGGCAGAGAGTTTCCAAGGATCACCTTGGCAGGCTCTCTCATTTTAGGGACAGGCAGCCCAGCTGATTTGCTGCTTATGTTGGAGTCTATGCTACTTGTGCTAGATCTATTCCCAGCTCCACTTCTGCTACTGGATTTACTGGGCCGGGGTAAACTACGATACTGAAGATTGGTTCGTGCACTAAGTGCTAAGTAGCCATCATCCTGGTTCTGGGAGCCATCAACACTAGTCTTCCGACCAGTGGTCCTACCCATGAGTCCAGACGACTTTGGGATTTTTCCCAAGGTAGCCGATCTACTGGTGAGAGTTGCCCCACTGGCAGTGATTATAGTCATGCCTACGGCTGACCCACTCTGTTTCTTAAATCCAAATGTATTAGCATTAGCAGCAGTTGTTCTAGAGTTACTTGTGGGAAGCTTTTTGGATTCATCACCACTGCTGCGTCCTGCATCTGATGGGGAACGTTTAACATGTCCAGCTTTAGGAGATAGTCTACCCTTTTCTGATACCTTGGCGTCATCAGTTTTCCCTACAAAAATAGAAAAAGAATTCTAATATTTAATGACTTGAAAACATCAAGCAAATGATGAAACTCAAAGCAGCATGAAAAGCAAAAGCGTGTTAGCCACCGGAGTGTGGTTCAAAGTTATGATCTAGTCTGCACTGAACTTACATGCCACTCCAGTGAGTTATACATGCAGACTTGCCAGAGAAAATATGTGGTGTCTTTGCCCTCAAGAATATGAAAAGCAGAACAGTCTTTACGTAAGAGTGACAGATAAGAAAAAAAGTTTCCCTATGTAGCTATCACAGATTGATCACTTTTATCATTAGACAGAAGTAGTGTCAGGCTGTTAGTATAATTTTCCTAAAAGGCATTGTTCAAGAAAGTATCTAACTTCGACTTTTTCATATACAATTCTATGCACATCCAAATAAAAGGAGAGGTATTAAATTATATTACTCAATTATGGAAACTCAATCAATTTTCATTCACACATCTGCAAGTGATAAAATCATTAATACACTTATAAGAAAAGCCAGAAATTATGTTTAGCATAAATGAACATGCTTGTTTAGTATAGTGGGGGGGGGGGAAATCTCCTCAACCACGTGTACTGTATGCTCTTAGTTAACAGTGACTTCAAAAACTAAAAATATATTATTTATTCTTCACATGGCAGTACTGTGCCCAATAAATAGCTTGGCTTAAGACTGGAGTTGTCATGAAAACAACTTGCATGGTGTACTAATCTGAAATACTCATTTTCACATGAACAGAAATAGAAATGTGGACATACGAGATGCTGCATAGGTTAAAGCAATGCCTAAAAATACAGACAGGATTACCTGAAGTTCAGGTTCTGCCTCTGCAAAGGATTTAAACTGTTTTCATACCGAACACACTTTTTGGCTTGTTTATGTCTTACACCTTTTCTCACCTGTTCCAGGTGTCTTTAATGTGCCTGAGGTGGTTGAAGGTTTAGGCCTTGGTGTGGTAATGCCAACCTGAGCTGACATGCCCCGTCGCCAGGAGCCCGTCTGTGAAATAACAGTGTTCTTCCTACCAGAAGTGCTTTTATCAGACTCATCTGACACATCAGAGGGATTCCGCCTCCATTTAGATCCTGGCTCCATTTTTATGCCGCTATCAGATCCTCCATCTGATTTCTTGACTTCATCACTGGACCATAAGGAATTCCGCTCAACTTGGGAATGCTTTTCTGCATCAGTCTAGGACAGATAAGGAATTGCAAGACAACCTTCAGAGCAGGTCTTTCTTTTAAGAAGCTTCATAAATAAGAAGCATTCAAACTGAATAATCAACCCAGCAGTCATCTCTGCATAACATGCCTTTGATGAAGAAATGTCAGAGCAAGAAATGAACCCCAGCAATGACATACTTTTTTAAATTTGTTTGGGATAAAAATACAAAAAACCCTCACAACATTCATGTCCCTTGGAATAAATAAAGGGAGAAAAGACCCCAAACCTAAACAAAAATAGGAAAAAACCCCCACTAGATTTATAAAGGACACATTCAGCTCCATGACTTTTATAATCCTCCATCTCAAATTTCTGACTAACCCTTTTACTGCAATGCCAAAAAAGCGTTTCAAACCTGTGCAGCCAGCTTTCCTTTGTTCCTGCTGCTTTCCTATCTCTTGTCTGGCAATCTGATCTCCAGAGCATGAGGAGGCAGCTTTTGGAACAGATTTGAAGATGTGGAATGCTGTTAATTCTAACCTAACATAGTAGAAGGAGACCCAAGAACTGAAGATAAATGAATCCCCCAAAATTTTCTAACAATACTCAAGACTAACTTAAATACATTAACTATCCTATTTTTTAATCTATATGTAATTCTTATAAGACTGTTTTTTCTCCCTATTCTTTGCACAGACTGATTGTGCCACCAGTCTCTTATGGAGAATTTTGCAAAGCTCAGTGTCAAATAGAAAAATTTCTCATTAGCAAATCTTTGCCAAATTCTCAGAAATGTTTAAATTAAATCTATTAACCTATATATACATATTCCCCATACATTAGCATTTCCTATTGCTAACGATTGCTCTTTCAGAATTCTACTTCTCCTACTTCAAATGCTGTTAATTAAATCTGTCAAATTTGGTAACACCGCAACAAGCTATTTTGTGATCAGGCACAAATGACAAATATCCCCACATTTGACCTCGACCCAGTGAAAATTCATAGCTGAAGTGTTCTCCAACCATTGTAACACCATGGGAGACTAACAATTCCACACTTGATCGTGCAGCTCCCAAGTAGGAGCTGATGAAAGTTGGTCAGGTGCTGAGTGCCACCTCTGCCCTGCAGCCTCAGCAGAAGATGAATGCACTCAGAACTCTGCAGTAGTCAAAAGGTATAATTTACATAAAAGGAAATTATTTTAAATATCCCAAAGCATTATAAAGCTCACAGCCTTTATTCCCTTTGGATAATCAGAAAAACACAGCACAGGAAAGGCTGCAAGATCACTTACTGTGCCTTCAGCAAAATGCTCTTTTATTTTTAAGTTCCTAAAACATGTTTTAAGTTTATGACTTTTCCTACCAGATCACACCATTAATATTAAAGAATTTAGAGGAATTTGGTTGCATTTCCTCTGCTTTTTACTGTAATTACTTTTTTTTTAAAGCCTGAAAAACTAGTTAAGCAATCAGTATGTGAAAGCTGACACCACATATCACAATAGTCTTTCTTCAGTCAGAGGAAACAGTTTGAGCTTGGGTTATTTATCTACATATTTGGTCATTATACTAAGAAGCATTTTGAATTTTGGATTTAGATAATATTATATTCTTGTACTTTCCTCGTGCAAAAGTTGTTTCCCTGCCTCTCCATTCAAAGAGAGCAACTCAGTACAGGTTTGAATGAGACTCTGCTTTCTAAGTCCCATCTCTTTGTATGGATGCCAGGTTTGGGGATGATGGGTTAGCTTTCTATTCCTGACCACTGGTAGGTGTGCAATAAATTCACAGTGTGACTGTTCCTATGTCCTAAGCCTCTCCAAAATCATCGTTTCATGCAAATCTCCTACATTTACAGACCTTGGAAGAGAGCACAGGCAAGAAGTAATAAATAATCAACCAACAAAACCACCTAAACACCACCCCTCACATTAGTATCTTGTTTCAAGTTCCTTGTCTGGACCATTAGTGTCCAAGAGCATGAACACTACTTTAAGAGCATACACCTACTTGCTAGTAAAGGGCTTACTCTAGTTTTAGTTGACTAGGAAATACTCTTGTACTTTATATTTCCCCTCTTTTACATCTATAAGATTAGTACAGTCTCCTCGGAGAGAACAGCACTGCAAGAAGTCCTCCACCTCTGCTCTCTTCCAGTTCATTCCACCACTACACCCACGGCCAAAGTTCTTCTGTAGCCTTTGAAATGCTGCACCTCCACCTTTGAAGCCTCTGGCCAGAGATGCTTCTGTTTAATGGTAAACTGAGAACAGCACAGGAACATAACTAAGGAATCAAACCAAAACACAGTGAAACCTGGCTTAGGGATTGCAGCTGAAACTCCACCCACCTGGAAGGGTGAAAGTGGAAATACTGTTTGCTGGAGGTCATGGCAAGACACAGCGAGCATGAGCTGGAAGCAAAGCCTGCAACCCACTGAGCTGGGAGTAAACCCCCAGGATTTCTCAACTTATTCCTACAGGTTTGTAAATCTAGTCCTGAGGCTGTGAACAGACCAAACACATCTTTGCTGAGAAGTTGCCTGGATTCAACTGCGTAGGGATGCTGCTGTTTTCTATTTAAAGGAACCCTTCCATCTTCTGATCTTTTTACCATCACTTGAGTGAATTTATTACTTGGTCTCTTTCTCTCTTCAATCTTATTTCAGTTAAATAAGTTATTTTCAAATGCCCACCAGGTCCTAATTTCTCCGTAAAATATGTGTATGATGTGACTTTAAAGGTATACTACATTTAAAAAGTAACTTATCTAAGTCTGTGGAATATAAGGAAAAAATATTAGGGCCCCAAAACTAATACAGCTCATACATTAAGTGGTTTGGTGCCTGACATTATCACAGCAAGACACGGGAACATGGTAAAGCAAATTCTGGTTCCCATCACTAACTTGTTCAGAAACAACTTGCAAACACCTTCATTGCATTGCTACAAAAAGGGGCTACAACTACGAACATCTATGAAGATGGAGTTAATATCATATTTAAGTCCTGCTTCTCAAAGATGGGGCAACTACAGCTCCTGAGTACTCAGCAGCTCTGAAGATCAGTTTCTTAACAGTCTTTTTCCTACTACAACTATGCCTTTTTCCTTTGCAGAGATGATTCTGCCTGAGTTACTGATTTTATCAGAGACATTGACAAGTTCAGGCTCTCTCCCTTTGATGTTGCTGCATTATTTGCCTGAACTCCCAGCTGCACATGTATTAGCTTCAAGCTCCTTCTTTAATTATTTGAAATCCAACTTCTGTACCATCTCAAAAAGATGTGACAGAATCATAGCAGCTTAAAAGTGCCTCCTATTTAGGAAAACCAAAGCAGTGGTGAGAAGAAAAGGCCACACTCCTCTGCAGATATCTGCTGGTCTTTCAAGGCTCATCATCCTGGGGAAGGCAAACCTGGGCACAGGCCATCATACAGTCCTCCAGGCAAGACAGAAAATGTGTCTCTGCAGCACTCACTGCATCATGAGCTCTGAGGACTACTTTGGGCAGCAAAAAATCAACCCTGAAAGCTAAACATTCCATCCCTCCAAGCTGTTTTCATTCCCTTGGTTGACAAGATTAGGATATTCTGCTCAAACGAAAATGGACTATTTTATGGACAATAACAGTAATACCTAGAATAAGGATTATCATTCATGAAAACTGAGGAGAGAAGCAGGTCACAGATACACATAAAAAACCTGCAAACATGACTTGTACGTTCTTGGCTCATAGTTTCCTCCTCCTATACCTACACTCTACTGCCTGTACAAGCTCCAGCTGCTTTTCTTCAGGTGTTTGTCTGCACCCTCTTGGATACTGTAATACTTGTGGAGGAGGAAGAGGGGTTCATCAACACAGATTTTGATCTCTCAGAGGTGTTTCCAAGAATCTGATCCATCAGATGATAGAAGTCATATGAGTTTCTGGTTTTTTTTCCCTAGGTTAATGTTTAGTCATGTCTCCCTATTCTTCCCTTCTTTTTTTCCCCAGCAGTATTGCAATGTTGAGACTGCAACAACCGTCAAAAAATACTTCTAGTTGTCCATCTTACTCTCTTGCTAGGTACTGACAAACACACTTGATTGATCTTAACTCCTCTCAACTTGTATGGGACTTGTATTAGCAGTTCAAAGTGCACATGAAATTGCTGATACACAACCAGAGGCTACCTGGAAACCCTTAATGGAGGCTCAAATATTCACTTCATGGCAAGGGAACAAAGACTACTATATGCTTGCACCACAGTCCTGCAGACAGAGCAATACTTCACAGCAACCACGGGTCTACATTAAAACTGATATTAAAAACAGATTTAGGGTCCTGTAATGAACAGGACTGGAGAAGATTAAAAGAGGAAGGAAACTGAGGAGAAGGTCATATACCTACATCCCTCTCCTCTACCTGCTGCAATGCCAAGTCACCACATCCCAGTGGCTTTGGCACACAACACTCAAGTCCCTCAAGCAGGGTATACAAAGAACAAAGCTGGACTTTCTAGTCCTTCACATTTTCAAACAAAATTCTGTGCAATTGGGGAAAAAAGAGCAGTTTATATTACTGCAAAACTCTGTGTTATGCAGCTTATTTGATAAATGAAAAACTGTTAGATACCTTCCCTTGTTCTACCCTCTTTGGATGCGTGGCATCTGAGCAAAAAATGTACATGTATCCTGCTGATGGATGTGAAATTTATCCTCCTATGAAATGCTGCCAAACATAGAAAGCCTGCAGTAACAGAGAGCTCTGGAAATTTAATAAAATCTATTTCATGCTTACGTTTCTGATGGAAGTGTAAATAACCCTTAAAGCTTCATATTGACTTTATTAAATTCTTAGAATATAAATATTCTAAGAATATTTAAGAAAAGAACATAATACATTTCCTAGAGTTAAAAAAAAAAAAAAAATCCCATTTACATCAGCTTTCTGTCCAGCAGTGCTTCTAGGAAGGCAAAAAGCCTTTGTTGTGACACCACTGCAGCAGAGATGCCACAGATTTCCCCCATGGAGGAAATATTTGTAAATGCCAAGGATGATAATAAATATCAATGTTACTTGTATAAACCAAAAATCTTACCTGTGCATCTAAGTTTTTGCGGGAGGAAGCAGGTGTGTTGGCATAGGAGCTGATAGAGGAGCTGGTGTTAATGTCATCAGTACTGAGATTATCTATGGTGTCACTGATCCCGCTGCTGACAGAGCTGCTGTCGTCCCAGCTGGAGAAAAAGCACAAGGAAGGTAGGAAAATAAGGATCAAAAGACAAAACATCATTCAAAAGGAAAACTATTACTTCTACAAGCAGCCCATTAACTATATGTTTGCCACAGAGCCCAGTGTATACCATCATTAATGCACCATCATTAACCAACAGCACCAAGACATAGCTCTTCCTACTCAATCGAAATGTGCACCTGCAGTCCCAGGACAGGGAAAAGTAGTGCTATGAAGGGATATTAGGAGGAAATTCTTCCCTGTGAGGGTGGTCAGGCCCTGGCACAGGTTGCCCAGAGAAGCTGTGGCTGCCCCATCCCTGGAAGTGTCCAAGGTCAGGTTGGACAGCGTTTGGAGCAACCTGGTCTGGTGGAAGGTGTTCCTGCCCATGGTAGGGGGTTGAAACTGGATGATCTTTAAGGTCCCTTCCAATTCAAACCAGTTTATGATTCTACAGTCTCCAAGTAGACATAGCACTGACTTGCTCGGCTGTAAAACAGAGATGGAGCTTAAATGCCAGGAAAAAGATCATCCTGAAACAATCTTTCGTACCTGAATGTTACACAGACCTGGGCAACAACCTGGATCTACCATCCACAGCATCACCAGTCTCAGAAAATCTTAGTGATTGAAAGTTTAGTCCTTCAGAGGGTACATAACTCTCCTGAGCTGTATCACACACCCCTTTAAAGGAGATCTACTAATCAGGACTACCTTCTTCCAGCATTTTCTAGTAAATGAAAAATGTGTAACTGGAAGTTTAGGACACACAAAGCACCGACAAAATAAAAGTCCATGCCTGAAGTGATTTGAGTGTTAGAACAGGAAGAATCAAAATGATCTAACAACTGAGCCAGATCCACCACTCCTAAAATGCCTGTAAAAGTAAGCTGCTCAAGGAAGAGATTTATAAACTGGCTTACAAATGCTCCATCTCTAAGAACAATGAAGCCAGGATTGAAACACGGTCCTGGAAATACCTCTGTGAAGACATTTCAGTCCACTGATAGGTAATTATTGCTGGAAATTAGTAAATATATACACACCATAGATCATTTGCAAGAGGTAAGAGCTCTGGCAGCTCTCTATTTTTTACCTCAGCTTCAGATTTTGGGAGCTCCAGACTCTCTTCCCTATTCCATTTCTGTTTGGTTTACAAACTTGTAGCAGAGATTGCAGTGAGGTTTTTGACTGGGGGAGTGAAAGACATTCACAAACTGATATACTGAACAGTTAATATATGCATTTCAAACTGAATTGTGTGTTGAGGAAGTGAACTATGTAAAGAAAGGCAACCTATCCCTGGCTTCCTGAACTTTATTCATAGCTTCACCACTGATTTACTATAGTCTGACTTTTGGATATTAGAAAGGGCTCAGAAAGTGCGTTGCCATATCTGACTTGGCTGCACTGATCCTCATGGAGTGAGATGATCATTTTAAGGAACTTGGGAGGACAACCTAAA